>NC_060163.1:22705949-22718189 GCF_021292245.1 Micropterus dolomieu | reverse complement strand
AATAGAATTTTAAAGTCAATTCTAAAACATACTGGGAGCCAGTGTAATGAAGCTAAAATAGGAGTAATATGGTCATATTTCTTTGTTCTGGTTAAAAGCCTGGCAGCTGAGTTCTGGACAGTCTGGAGTTGATCAATAGATTTTTGGGTTAAACAGGTGAAAAGGCTGTTGCAATAATCCAGGCGTGATGAGATGAAGGCGTGTAAAATGGTCACGGTGTCCTTAAAAGTTAACATAGATCGAATTTTTGCTATATTTCTAAGTTGATAAAAACATGATTGAACAAGCTTTGTGGTGTGCTGCTCGAAATTTAAATTACTATCAAACCAAACACCAAGGTTCTTTGCCACAGGCTTAATGTGATTTACTAGGGAACCAGCAGATGGCAGTATTTGTTTTGCCATCTGCTGGGACCCGATGACCAGGATTTCTGTTTTGTCTAAGTTCAGCTGGAGGAAATTATTTGACTTCACAAAGACAGTTGTTAAGTGAACTCAGCATTCCAGGGTCTGTGGATCTGACGGGCAAGTACATTTATGTGTCATCAGCATAAATATGAAAAGAAATACCATGTTTATGGATAATATGTCCAAGGGGAAGCAGATACAAGGAAAACAAAATGGGTCCTAAGACCGACCCCTGAGGCACACCATATTTAACTGGACAGAATGAAGAGACAGTTGTTTAGTTAAATGAAGGCATGGGGTAGCCCCATGACATGAACATTTGAATATAATATGGTATTAGTTAGCTTTAGCTCAGTTTCTTATTTCCCCTCCTTTTAATTTATTTATTTATTTATGGAGAGTGGCCTGTTTCACAGAGTTGTATTATAATATAATAATACATTTTATTTGTAATGCACTTTACATTTAAAACAAATCTCAAAGTGCGATAAGGTAAACAAACATCAATATAAATGATTAATGTTATATTCTGTTTTATATTCTGTTTTTATCACTAAACATATAAGCATATTTTAATGTTATAGTTTGTCAATGTGGAATACACTTGAGATACTGGATATAACGTATATTACGGGGTGGATTAGTAGTAAAGTACTGCATCATATCTAAACCTATCCTGTTCGCCATGTTTTTTTTAATGTAAAAATAAATTAGTAACTTTAGGTGTCAAATAAAAGTAGTGGAGTAAGAAGAACAACATATTGTCTGAAAATGGAAAGTACAGATACCTCAAAAATGTATTCAAGTACAGTACTTCAGTTAAAGTTTCATTGGATGGATTTTGTGCTTAACTAATCATGCAAGGATCTCCATAATCTTTGAATTTAATCACAAGTATAAACAAATGTGTCTGTATTTGTGTGGCATAGGTGACAATTATCTACATCAAATTTAAATTAAATTAAAGTGAACTGTTGAGAATTATTTTAGAACATTACAGCCTAAATTGTTATCATTAATTGCTAGAGCGAAGGTGTTCTGCATTGGCATCATTTAAAGTATTATTTTATAGTGTAAAGTTAAGATTATAGTGTCAAAACTCTATAGCTATTGTCATCATTTAGAGTGTTATTTTATAGTGTAAAGTTAAGATCACAGTGTTAAGACTCTATAGCTCTGAGTGTGTGTGATCCTGCCCAGAGGCAGTAGCACGTGTGTGTGTGTGTAAGCAGGCACGTGTGCTCTGGGAGCAGAGTGAGCACAGCAAGGCATCATCAAAAACACCAGAAAAGGAAAATGTAGGAGCAGATTTAGTGAAAATTGTGTTACAAAACATACATCAATACAGTAAGAAGGTCCTGTCTATAGCACACAGCACAAGAGACACCAGTTTATTCCACAAAGTCAGGTTTTTGTTTAAAATAGCATGATCAGCAGAGGGCATGCCTAGGACACAGAGAGGGGGAGCATTGCAGACAAAAAGTTAGACATCAGTCAAGAAACAGTCATCAGTGATTATCCTTAATCAATATTAATAATCATTGTTAATCATTTTAACACAGAAACAAGCTCACTGTGGTTAGATCCATGAGTGGGAGGAATGACTGCAGGAAGTGGCTGCAGGTGGTTCGCCTTGTCCAACTCATCTTCTGTAGATTATGACCATAGGAGAGGCTGCAGGTGTGCAAGATCTGCCGACACTGTGACAGTGCATGCTTCGTTCTGCTGTTATCTACTGTTGTGATTACATGAGGAACTGCTGATGTGTTAATCTGCTAATATTAAGTATACATGCTTAATTACTGATTAAGGGGTTTGATTATCAACTTCCAACCTCTGTTTATTATAGCCAGTGTGAGCTTTGAGTGAATTTGCTTGTAACCTGTGTGAACTTTGAGTGAACTTGCTGAAGGAATACTTGCTTTGCAAAAAAGCGACAGAGGATGACCAAAAAACCATCAGATTCTTGATAAAAACACGATAGACAGGATGATCAAAAAACCATCAGATGCTCGAAAAAAACACGATAGACAGGATGATCAAAAAACCATCAGATGCTTGATAAAAACATGACAGAGAGATAATAAGCAGAAAGCAGAAAGCAGCTAGCATAACATCAAGATTGCTGTAAGAAACCAAGCATTAATGAAAAATGCAACTTGACTTATGTTATTCTTATATTAATTGTTTAAAAAATATAATTGTGTGTCAAATTAAGCATGCGTAACCTTTAAAAAATACGGTGAGACTGAGGTTGAAATGTAAATGATGAACTTCTTCTCCAGTAGAAAGTTAACAATACAGTAATAAATGACAGCTGGGGAACAGTGTTAATTGGTAAAAGCAACACAACAACAGAGGAAAAGAAGTTCATCATGAGGAAAGGAGGGGCTAAACCAGCCCAGAAGAGATATATATAAGACTGTCTGCAGACCATAGGATTGACTTCATCCTCAGACCTGCAGGAATGTTGTACGGGTTTGTTTGCCTCTTTTTCACCGACTCTTGACCATCTCCAGAGAAGTATTTGATTGCAAATTTATTGACTATAATAGAAAGCTAATGGAGTATTTTTTGACAAAGTTTATAAAGCTGGTGAAGGTGGGGACCAGGCTGGTCGCACATCTGACCCAACTGAACATTATAAGAAATTTGTTAGCCACGTTTTTCTATAGTTTTTGAGACTGATGGTCCTCCTCATTAAACCAGGGTACATAATGTTTTAATAAATATTGCCTCAGAAATGTTTTATTGCATCTTTTGTGGCAGAAAATCAACTTAGTCTATATTTATATTTTGTAATATTGGTATCGGTTTGTTATCTAGATTATTTTAAATGAACTAATTAATTAGCTTTGGAATGTTTTTGTAGTTTTTCATGGCACAAATCAAATGATTATTTATTATTATGATCCCATCTCTCATCTTTATAGGAGTGTTGCTTTTCCTTTTTTTTTCCAGCTTCATTCTACGCATCTGTGCGTGATGACATCACAACGCGTCAGGAAATCCCGCCCCTTAGCTCGTCGCTTTTCTCATATCTGCAGTACTTCTGTCAGCTGAACGTTTGTGCTGAATAACTCTTGAACAGGGGTCAAAAACACGAAGATGACTACTCGGGTGAGTTTACTTGAAGCGAATAGTAGAATTTAAATACAAGTACACCATGAGAGGGAAACACTGAATACTTAACCTAACGTGTACTAGAACTACAAGCTGTTTTTTTTTTTACACGTAAAGGAAGCCAACACAGCACTAGTCTGTATGGCAGAATCAGATGTCATTCAAAACTTTGTAGGTAGCCCGGAAGACGAATGCAGTAGTATCTTATGACTACTCAGACTGCTGTTAGCGTGCTACTTCTTTTCTAGATGTGAATTAATATGTGTAACAGCTTGGCCACTGAGCAACTTGAGACGTTAAATTGTGTTGTCGATAGTGTTGTTGACTTCGACAGGCAGCTCCTAAAGGCTAAATCAATGATGGCTTTTAAATGAAATGAAAGAAGTGTTGCAGCATTAAATGGCTAACAAGGAACTGAACTGCTGTTGAATGCTCAGTGGCCAGTTTCATGTTGGTGCATTGTAAAGAAGAGTCTGTGTTTTTATCTATATGCGTCAGTGTTTTTTCCATAAATGCACTGCGCAGATGCATACAGCTGCCTGTTTATTAGGTACACCTAGGTAAAAGTGAAAGTATTGCAGTCTAATACAACTGCCTTGCAATCCTACCTAAATGGAGGTTATTATGGCTGCTATTTTATTATCTTCTTCATTAATCTACTAATCATTTTGTTTAAATAGTGTAAGTAAGAAAGTAAAAGATAAAAATCACAAAGTGCTTAACAATAAAATGTAAAATAATACAACATAGTAAAATACAATGCATAAGAAAATTTAAATACATAGGGAAACATAGAACAAAAACCATAAAAACGTCTTCAGTTGCTTTTCAAAAGAATCGACAGAATTAAGACAACGTAGAAAGGGAGCAATGCATTCCACAGCCTAGGTGCCACTGCTTGAAATGATCGATCCCCTCCTGGTTTTAAAATGAGTGTGGGGAACCACTAACAACCTCTGACCTGATGACCTCAGACTACGGGTCGGAGTATGAAGCTGTATCAACTCAGATATGTAGGGAGGAACTTGACCATGCAGGGCTCTAAAAGTAAGAACCAAGATTTTAAATTGAATTCTACACTGACCTGGTAACCAGTGAAGTGCTGCTAAAACAGTTGTGATGTGCGCTCTTTTGTTAATGTGAGTTAAAAGCCTTGCAGCAGAGTTCTGAATAGCCTGGAGACGGTAAATCTCCTTCTTGCTCAAACATGTAAAAAGACTGTTACAGTAATCTAAACGAGAAGAAATAAAAGCATGAATGATCATCTCCAACTCACCCTTTGACACTAGTGTTCTTAATTTGGAAATATTCCTCAGTTGGAAGAAACAGTTTCTGACTAATTGTTTAGTGTGGTATTCCAAGGACACTGCTGAATCAAAAACAACACCTAACCTCCTGAAGGTCGGCTGGACAGACGAGCCTAAGTCACCAATATGCTGTTTAATCTGAGGGGTTCTACTTTCAGGGGCGATAATTAGTGTTTCTGTTTTTTCTCTGGGTTCAGAAGCAGGAAGTTTTCACATAACCACTGTTTGATACTGGTCAAGCAGTTAATTAAAGAAGACAATATATGGAATTCAGTTTCCTTAAACGAGCAGTACAGTTGAATGTCATCCGCATACAGATGGCAAGATACGTCACTGAATTGACCAAGAGGAAATGTATACAAAAGGAACAGTGATCCATGTTCATCTCAGTTTCCCCATAACCCAAGGTGGCGTCTTCAAAAAGCTTGTTCTGTCTGACTAAAATCCAAAAATAAACAGTTTAATTTCACAGAAAGCCAAAGATTTAGTCCGAGGGTCCCTGTCTGATAGGATGTTTGATTTTATGTTTTATTACAGAAACTGTATGAAACCCATGACCAAAATAGTCACACAATTATAGTGAAAATAAATCATCTAAGAGGCCGTGATTAGCCTAGATGCTGAAGTGCTTGATGTTTTTCAGATGTAGGTCAGCAAGTGATTGTCTCTATTTGCAAATTCAGTTATTGGAATGAGAGCAGGTTGATTTTTGTTTTGTTTTTTTCCGTATACCTTTTTAAATCACTGGGTTGACGGGATCTGAACAAATGCTCCTATTGAATTGTTGCTTTTAGTATTCTGTTATATGGATTGATTTTAAACTTGATCCTGAGAGTAGGAGGAGTTGTGTGACATGTGTAACCCTGATGTGGCCATCAGCCAGGAATACATTTGTACGCAGTACATTGGATTTCCATTTCTAGTTACCACTTAGCCCATTATGCATGACCACCTAATCAGTGTGCTTGTACTTTTTGGGGTGTTGACACAACTTAGTTCCAGATTTATTTGGTAAGCATACTCAGTGCCCTTACATTTACCCATGGACTTATATCTATTAGTAAGTATTTTTTCAAATTTTCAATTCCATGGAAATTTGCTCTTATAGTCTTATTGCCTGATTAGTAGAGGTGAGTTGTAATAAACCACAAATACTGTATCTATTCTGTCTGTACTTTTAATTGGTCTACATTGCTATCAGTGCCCAATATGCTTAAAGGAAGCTTTAGTTGATATTTCACCACAGTTTATCATGAAGTTGCTTGCTTCACCACAGCCATGGGGATGCTGAGTCACCCAGTTGGTAGCTAAAACTGTAGGTCAGACTGTTGTCAAATAATACTGCAACAGGCCCATGAGGATGCTTTGCTGCTATCTGTTGAGTAGCTCAGTGTGAGGCAATGTAGTACTTCACTCATGGAGATCTTCTTGGGAAAATGATGCATTTTAGTCAAGAGCAGAGTTAGAAGAGCTGCAGCTTTCCTTTCGGTATAATGATGTTTAACCCTTAACATCAAGTTTCCCACTTTTATTTTCATCTTAAGCTTTAAGGTTATTAAAATGATCTATTTCCTCACTGTCTGAATATATATTCTGTGTCAGCTTGTTCTAGGTTGGAGGCATATGAACTATTCAAACCTGACTGACTTAAAGAGGGTCTTTTGAACCATATCATAAGCCTTAAAACCTGAGACATTGTTGGCCATAAACATGAAGGAATCATTTTCATAAGTTAGTGACATAGTGGTGTCTCTACCCAACCAGTTTTGACTGCCTCAGATCTCATTGTTCGACAGTATGGACAGTCTTTGTCTGTAATCCATCACATTGTATAGGAAAGACAACAGGGACCTCTGCAACACTGCTCTGTGTCTGTACTTCTGTGTTTTTCTACTCATTAACCTTTCTGACGGTGCTAATTGAATCTATTATATTGCCAAAGACAGACTTCCTTATTGTAGTATTCAGACCTAGCAAGACATTTCCTGGTGGAACTGATGAGAGAGCTGTACTAAAGCAAAGGTATTCTATAATAGAAGATAACGCATTACAAGCTGCGCCAGTGCTATTAAATGGTGTACTCTTCCTGTCTCCTAAGAGGGCGTGGTTGCCTCTCCCGCCTCTCCCCCACCTTGTTGTGAATGTGTGGATGGATTGAAGCATGATGAGAAACTGTTAAATAACCTATAACTGATAACTCTCTGAGCTGTCTTTGCCAACAAAGAGATGTGTTCCCAGATCTCAAAAGAGTATTTTGCTAACAGAGACAGGTTTCAAGCAAAGTAGTGGGAATGATCATTTTATATCTTTATTCTCATTTTCATTAAAAAACATATTAAAATTAATTACGGTGTGATTGTTGTGATTTTGCATGTTTTCTTAAGTCTCTAGAATATGATGCGTAGGCTAGGACATAGCTGCAGCATGACAATGTTTAATTTAAAATGGTGTTTTGACACACACATCACCTTTAAAAAATATTGCGCCTCCTGTGATTTGAAAAAATTGCGATATTGATAATTTCAATGAAGTGTACATCCTCTACTCTTAAATGAACAGTCTCATTCTAAACCGCCTGCGACTGAAGGCCTAGAGAGGCGATATCAGTGTAAGATCGCCAGAGCAACGTGCATGTAATGGTGGTTTTGAGGTAATAATCCATATGCTGAAGGGAGCAAAGTCTTAAGAGTGCTGACCTGTGCAATTTACCTTTCTCTATAGCTGTTCAACTGTATTAAGTTCCATGCATATGGACTGTAAACACTGTGAATTATTATCTGTAACAATCCACATTAGTGTCTTTCATGGTATTTCAACAGTGGCACTAGCAAGTCCTGTAATTTACATGAACATTTTCAGGATGTCTCAAATTGTTTTAGTTTTTTCCAAAAACTGAATCAGGCCATTGCCTGTAAGTTGAAAGGAAATAGCATTCAGGTCACAAGAAAAAAGAACCTTGCATGCAAACTTTCAAGTATGCAGCTTTCAAAAACCTACATCAGTCAGATAGTGTCTATAGATGTTACTCCCTCTGTGGAGTCACTGTTTGCATTTTTCTCTGCTCTCTTTTCAGATTATGCAAGTGGCTCGATGTCCAACAGACGAACTGTCACTGAGCAACTGTGCCGTCATCAATGAGAAGGAGCCACAGCTTGAACTGTGAGTGGGATTTCCTCTGATACACGTAACTCTGCATCATACTACAGTAATAGTAGGATGTCTCTGTGTATATGTTGTGTGTTGAACGGGTGGATGCGTGCGTATGCTTAGATATCAACAGACACCTTCAGCTTTTTTACACCCTTGAGTGGCTAACCTGTAGCTTCTCCAGTAAAAGAAGAAGAACAATAGAATCTGGCGCTTTTTCTTGTTCTCCACACTTAATCCTTTCTTCTGTCTCGTAATTGTTCATCCCAATGCAGACATGCGACGGTGCGCAATTTAGCCCACAAGTATGTGTTCACCTTGAAGACTCATCCCAGTGTCAACGCTGGGACCATTGCCTTCAGCCTGCCACAGGTAGGTTAAAGAACAAAATGTTCCACCACCACATGTTCTCAATGATTACTGTGTGGCAGCTGTGCATTGCTGTTATTATATTTTCTGCAGATGTCATCAAGAGTGATTGTTTTTGGGAGACAAAATGATTGAAAATTTTGTTTTTTTGGCAAATGTAGCTAACCATTATCCTTCTATTCTTGATATTCCTTTTAACATGATATATCACTATGCCTATATTTCTGTCTAAGTAATACATTTATTTAATAAGTGATATTTGCAGCTTTCCTTTACATAGCACCAGTGAGCACTTGCATGGAGTTGAAGGCAGCACACTGTATACAATCATCAATTTTTTCTACAAACATTATATCATTTTTTTTAATACCTTGATTGCAGTATCTGACCTGATATTCCCTAAATCAAGATTTTCTCTAAGAAAAGTTACACTCTCTCTAGCAAGGTTGACTATGGGCTTTTTTTGCATGGACCTCTTTGTTTGTCTCAATTTGTCTGTTACTGCTTTTTCCTTTTTTTTATCTTGCCTGTCTCTGCCTGCTCTTCCTCCGTCTATAAACTTGGCAGCCACAACGGCACACAGGTACTACTGTAACCTCCTCAGCCTGGATGGCGGCCTTATTTTACCACAAGAATTAATTTAATGTTATTTATTGATTGATCAATTTAACAAGGCAGCCATTATTGGCCGCTATCTCAAAAACATAGCTGACCATTAAAAATGTTTTAATATAAATAAAGATGTAGTAGAGCTAGATCTAGTAAAATGCATAATGTTATTATGCATTTTAAATTGTGGTGAAATAAGACCATGTTGCAGAGGAACGTTGCATGGATGTCTCTGTGAAACATGTGCTGTTGTTGAATAGCTGGTAACCAATTGCCTTTTCCCATTGCAATATGTGTCCAAATACAAAAGGAAATGATGAGATTGGAACTGAATCAGTCACTTGCTTTTTTTCCTGTACAGAGAAAATGGGCCGGCCTATCGATTGGACAAGAGGTTGAAGGTAAGCTTCACATTTTTACTCTGGTGATATTCTATATTTTTCTTTTTCTAAACAAATCCCACAAAAAGACTAAAACCAACGATGAATTGAGCCTACTGATAAGTAACAGTACCAGAAACGGTTAAAAACGCACAGTGTGTGCACTGGGTGACATGTTCAAGGTAAAAGATAGTTTGATAGTCATTATACAGCACAAGGCTGCATAACGAAACAAATTTTGTAGTTCCTTCATGCTACACACACAACATATTAAGTGTAGGCCTATATTAAAATATGTGAACATAGAAATTAAAAACAGTACATGCAGTTATTTACATAGGCTACACGCCCCAAACATTCCACAGTGCATTCCTGTTCATTACCATGAACACACGCACTGTAGTTTATTTTGACTCAATCCCACATACACCGTCCCGCTGCTGTAAATGCCCACTAGAGCCCTGGTCTTCAAAGTGGGGTCCTTGAGGGTGTTCCAGGGAGTCCCCAACCAAAAGGAGATTAATTAATTTAATAGTTATTATTCCATCCGTAAGTAATACAACATCCATGTAGGTTTTATACCGTTTCTGTAATAAAACATCTAAAAACAAAAAATAATAACTAATTTGTGTCAGCTTAGGGATCCTTGATGTAAAAAAGTAGAACCACTGCACTAGAGCACCAAATGAGTATTAATCAATAGCTGAAAATAGTCCCACAAATGGGCATTGAGTGAGGCGTGAGTGTTTTTCTAAAATTAAACAGAATATTTGTGACATCCTCAGTTGGCACAAATGGGTTCATATAACAGGACAAAAAAAGAGACAAGTAGGATTTGGCTCCCAAAATGTCATGAAGTTCTAAATGGCAGATAAATAGATCAGAGTAACTTTACACACTGGGTGGTAACATATTGAGAACAAGGTGCTTTAACATGCAGCTGTCTCTAAACTTAATTGTGATTAACTAACTAAATTATTATTTTGAGTTTTAAAATTGAAGCAAGCCATTTGCAGGTAAAATTGAAAGTAATTTTAGTAGTTCGCAGTTCTTATCTACAGGCTGCACAGACTTCTGATTGTTGTAGGACATCCTTTCAACCTTTTGTGATGACTGCCATTTGTTATATATTGATTAGCAGTGCTTGACAGTCTTTCCCTCTAATCTTTGAAGGCCTTTTGAGTCACAGACACCTTGCCGCAGTAGAAACATAATAGCCTTTGACATCAAATCTAACCTTCAGACTTTAAAGGATTCATGCAACTTAAATGTGACTGACTTTAAAGGCTGCAGTCGTTTTCTCTGCCAGAAAAACATCTCACTGTGCTGACTTCGGATGGTCATATCCTGCAGATTACCAATTAGATGTGAGGTTAGGGGGTTTAGCTTTTATTTTGGTGCCATGAAGGGTTGATGGAACATGACTTAGCCAGCACAGGGAGAGACAGAATAACAATATGGGTGGGTGATGTCACTCCGCATCTGTCTCAGAGGCTGGCCAGCATCCAGAGAATGAGAAAGGCCTGTTCTTTGATAAAATATTTCACCCAGCTCCCTTAGGCCAAGTGATGCCCAAAATGATGGGCGCTATTGTGATATTGTCTGCATATCAGGAGTGAAAAGGAGGAATGAAAATATTATCCACAGAGTGAAAGAATGAATAAGCTTCATGATACCTTAATCTCTTTTGACATTGTCTTGAGGGGAAAAAAAACAGCAAAGGCATGGTTCTTTTTATTATTTGATCAAAGGAATAATATCTCTTTCTTTTTGAACATTATTTTCATTTTCTATAATAATTTTTTAGCAATGTTTCCAGGTAAATAAATAAAATAGTTTAATAAATAATGTGGCAGTATTGTGGGTGTAGTTTTTCTAATAACAGGAGAAATGTCCACTCAATCTAGAAGAAAGCTACTTACAGTATATCTCATTTCAGTAATGAGGCATTAGCAGCAGTTTGACGATATGCAGACGATTTGAATAGGGTACAAAAAATCAAATCCAGGAGCTACCTGTTATGTTGCTGTCTTTGTTTCTTATACACTGCTCAAAAAAATAAAGGGAACACTTAAACAACACAATGTAACTCCAAGTCAATCACACTCCTGTGAAATCAAATGGTCCAGTTAGGAAGCAGCACTGATTGACAATCAATTTCACATGCTGTTGTGCAAATAGAATAGACAACAGGTGGAAATTATAGGCAATTAGCGAGACACCCCCAATAGAGGAGTGGTTCTGCAGGTGGTGACCACAGACCACTTCTCAGTTCCTATGCTTCCTGGCTGATGTTTTGGTCACTTTTGAACGCTGGCGGTGCTTTCACTCTAGTGGTAGCATGAGACGGAGTCTACAACCCACACACGTGGCTCAGGTAGTGCAGCTCATCCAGGATGGCACATCAATGCGAGCTGTGGCAAGAAGGTTTGCTGTGTCTGTCAGCGTAGTGTCTAGAGCATGGAGGTGCTACCAGGAGACAGACCAGTACATCAGGAGACGTGGAGGAGGCCGTAGGAGGGCAACAACCCAGCAGCAGGACCGCTACCTCCGCCTTTGTGCCAGGAGGAGCAGGAGGAGCACTGCCAGAGCCCTGCAAAATGACCTCCAGCAGGCCACAAATGTGCATGTGTCTGCTCAAACGGTCAGAAACAGACTCCATGAGGGTGGTATGAGGGCCCGACGTCCACAGGTGGGGGTTGTGCTTACAGCCCAACACCGTGCAGGACGTTTGGCATTTGCCAGAGAACACCAAGATTGGCAAATTCGCCACTGGCGCCCTGTGCTCTTCACAGATGAGAGCAGGTTCACACTGAGCACATGTGGCAGACGTGACAGAGTCCGGAGACGCCGTGGAGAACGTTCTGCTGCCTGCAACATCCTCCAGCGTGACCGGTT
>NC_060163.1:22689622-22705849 GCF_021292245.1 Micropterus dolomieu | reverse complement strand
CTGGAGTGTGTCAGCAGTTCCTGCAAGAGGAAGGCATTGATGCTATGGACCGGCCCGCCCGTTCCCCAGACCTGAATCCAATTGAGCACATCTGGGACATCATGTCTCGCTCCATCCACCAACGCCACGTTGCACCACAGATGCTTTAGTCCAGGTCTGGGAGGAGATCCCTCAGGAGACCATCCGCCACCTCATCAGGAACATGCCCAGGCGTTGTAGGGAGGTCATACAGGCACGTGGAGGCCACACACACTACTGAGCCTCATTTTGACTTGTTTTATGGACATTACATCAAAGCTGGATTGGCCTGTAGTGTGGTTTTCCACTTTGATTTTGAGTGTGACTCCAAATCCAGACCTCCATGGGTTGATAAATTTGATTTCCATTGATAATTTGTGTGTGATTTTGTTGTCAGCACATTCAACTATGTAAAGAAAGGAGTATTTAATGAGATTATTTCATTCATTCAGATCTAGGATGTGTTATTTTAGTCTTCCCTTTATTTTTTTGAGCAGTGTATTAAAAGATATAAATGCATCGCTGTTTCATTAACAGCTGGCTAACAAGGCATTTACTGATCATTCAAAATATACTAACGATCTTTGACACTGCAGTTCAGTTAGTATCTTATTGAACATAATCAGATCTATATAATACATAAATATCAGAGATACTAGTAGATATGCCATAGAGCATATAGAGGTGTGTAATATTCAGTAGTGATATAGTGAATCGAAGCTTTCCGAAGCAGTGACTCATTATAAAGCAAAAATAGTTCAGTTTCAAAGCATTTGAGACAATAATGGCGACATCTGCTGGCCAAACCCTTGGTTTTGCATTTGTGTGAATGGATGCAGTAAATATGAGGCCATGATGAAACGGAATACAAATAGTTTCACTGCCATAATTGTCATTTTGTTCAATAAAGCTTGTATTGGAACATGGATCACTTTTAAACAGAGTCTACAGCTCTGTTTTTGAATGCTGAGGCAGATTGTCGTATTCAAAACCAAAGCGACATTTCTGTGTGAAGTAACGAGGCTTTGTTTAGGTGATTTTATTTTATTTATTTTTTGGTGCGCGGAGAAGCAAGGCATTGAAACATCTACAGTACATTGAAACTCTACATTTTTACAGTAACAATGGATCAAATGACTACGTATAATATAGTGTCTGGGTAAACAGGCACCTCTTAGCCATTACAACTTTAAAAGCTGATGTCAGATTTTGTCCTTCTAGCCTATTCCTCTTTCCTCCAAGTGGCCACAAAAATCAGTTGATACAGCTTTACTTTCAATTAGACAAATTCTCAAGGGGACCTGCAGGAATCAGTGTGATATGGCCAAATTATATGTAGTTAGGCTCTGAGGAGAACTAACTAACCTATCAGAAACAGTCCAGGTCAATGAGAGATGCTGTTGTCTAAAATATAAACCCTTACTACCTACCTTTTGCCCCTCTTACAGTAACAAATTACACGTTTGACAAGTCCAGACAGTGTATAAGCAACATGACAGTGGAAATCGACTTCCTGCAGAAGAAGAATGTGGACAGCAACCCTTACGACTCGGACAACATGGCCAATGAGTTTATCCAGCGCTTCAACAACCAGGCCTTCAGCATCGGCCAGCAGGTGCTTGGGGATTTAAGGGGTTAATAACGGGCCAGTCTAAGCGTTCACTCGCACTGGACAAGCTCTGAGTTTATTGTAGAATTTAGTGGAATTCAGGTTTGTAACTGCGAGAGAGACTTATTTATATTTAAATCATAGGGTCCTAGACGAATTAACGAAAGTGCAATGTATGTTCACAGTAAAAGCAAAAACAGGCATTACAAGAGCAGCTAAATTAAGCATTTCAATTGTTGCATAAATTGTATCTTCATTTATTTGTTTATTTAGTTTGATGTTCTCCTATGGAAGGACAACTTTTTTGCAGTTGTTTGGAGTAAATCGTACCTGGCTCCCTCTGTGTTTTGTTTCTCTCTAGCTGGTGTTTAGTTTCTGTGATAAGCTGTTCGGCTTGCTGATAAAGGATGTTGAGGCCATGGACCCCAGCATCCTAAAGGGAGAACGAGCCTCTGTCAAGAAACCAAAGGTATCAATCACCGCCCCATGATGGCTTCTGTACCAATATAAGCTTTTATATAGAGCACGGTAGTTATTCATTTTATTAACACAATTTATTTAAACCCCATGTAGCTGAAGTGCTAAATGTTGTAACTGGATTCCCACCTTTCTTCCATATTTAAAAGAGTAAACATGGCTGATTGTACTGTGTCCTGAACGATGATCATGTTTTTTGTTTCTTCTCACAGACTGAGATCGGTTTGTTGCTGGCAAACAGTCAGGTGATTTTTGAGAAGTCAGAGAGCTCATCCATGAATCTGGTTGGTGAGTGTCAACAATGCACGGCTTTTATAATAGATAGCTATTTTTCACCTGTTGACAAACAAGAGCACTTCATCTCAAGTAACTACAGGATAGTTTATTACTTGAAATTATGTAGTTAAATACTAAAGCTGACATGGTAATGACTGATAGTGAACTTCTAAAACCACTGCAAACCTTACACTTATTTTAAAAAATGTGTTGTAGCTGGCTACTGGCTGTAGGGTAGTTCTTCATAAAACCACAAGGAGGCACACTTCCCACATTTTGCTCAGCTTGCTTTCCCTTTCACATTTCTTTGGCAGTGGCACAATATTGAAGTCCAGCTGTGCCAAGGGTCACCTGACAGTAGTTTCCTTTCATATCAAGGTTTAACTGTGATATATTCTGGGTATATGAATATTGCTTATCCAGCAAATCAGTCAGAAACTGCTAAATTTACCTCAAGACAAAGCAATTGTTCAGACGGAGCTTGTGCACAATATTAATTTCACTGCAAACTACCAGTTTGGGACTCACTGCTGTACGCATACAGTAAGAGTTGACAGAAGTGCTTTTTCAATAACTAATCAAAAACATTAGGCCCTCCTTTTGATTTTAGTGTCTGTTTTTGTCTGACCCTCCAGGGAAAGCCAAGACCCGAGGGTCTCGCCAGTCCATCATCAGCCCAGACTGGAACTTTGAGAGGATGGGTATTGGCGGTCTTGACAAGGAGTTTTCTGACATCTTCCGTAGAGCCTTTGCATCCCGAGTTTTCCCTCCAGACATTGTAGAACAGATGGGTGAGTTTCTCTCTTCCTCTTCATTTGTTTGTGCCTGTTGCTTTTTATGCTGTTTCACTGCAAGTCAGATGATCATTTCATAAGATTGTACATGTGTTGAGGACATTTTCATTTTCACATTTTCATCTCTGGCTTTTTTTAAATAGTCTTGTGTATTTCGCAAGTCTTTTGTGAAAGGTAAAAGAAAAATTGCACTCCCAAATCTGTTAAATTGCTCAGTCCCTACATTCAGAATAGGGGAGTACAATGCACTGATGTTTTCACTATGCCTTCTTCAGCAACCAATAGTTATTCACCTTTCGGGCTGAGTCATTTTAACCTTATCACCAGCACTGTGTGTCAATCCACTCATCATCTACAGGTGCACCAAGTGGCTCCTTCTGCTAGAAGATAGGTGTCTTCAGAATTATCTCATTTGGTGACCTCTACATGGTGAAACACCTCAACATGCTAAATGTTGGAAGCTCAAAAGAGCACACAAAACAATCTTGTGAGAAACACTGTTGTCTCTCTCAGAACTGGTAAAGTATCTTTCAGCATTCAGGTCAAACTGCATAGGAATACCTGCCAAACGTAATAACTGCTTTCAGGTATTAAATTCAGCTTGTGTTTAATTCTTAAATCAACATTATGGAAAATAAAGCTTTGAATAATTCCTTGTGTCATTGCTGAATCGGCAAAACCACAACAATGATTAGCACTCAGGGCAGCGTCCTCCTGAGGTGCCTCGACCATGACTAAAAGCCCTGGCATACCCTGACGGTGATCTCTGCACACACTCATTAATGGCTCTTTGACAGCTGTCAGATTACTATGATGATTCACTTTGCAAAGGACAACAGCTCATTGTAATGAAAGCCATCAGGTAGTCTTCTTAGTGACTCATACACAAAACCCTCCCTTTCTGCACACATGTGCATACAATCACATCAGTCCTAATCCTTGCTCCCAGACCTAGAAGTCTTGTGAAAACCTGTTGTAAAGACCTCTGAGCTGGCCAAATACACACATTACTTAAATCTGGTACGCATAGACACTCCATTCGCACAGCGCTCAGTGCCTGTGGCAGTGTCCAGCAGTGTGTGAGCTGACCTTTTAGCCTGGTGGTTGTGTGCAGGAGTCGGCCTTTGGCTGTCGCCAGCTGGCTGCTGTAATGAGATGGCATCCCCTGATAGAGCATCCAGCTAAAGGTGAAGCTGTAATTGGCAGGCGTGGGGAGCAGGGAGAGCGGGTGCTGACAGAGAGGTGGCGTGCACGTCTAGTTGCACATTTTATGTGTGCGTTGGAGCAAAAGTTTGACAGTTTCACCTTGTCTCCCCTTTGCTCCCAGAGAGGTGAGGCAGACAGGCAGAAGCTTCAGCGCTTTCTCCCCCAAACACAACACAACCACACAAGTTTTCCCCGCCTTGCTAGAGAAGCCGTTCCTCCTCCCCTCCTGCCCCACCTGTCACCCTGGCTGCTTTTCCTTCAGCAGGCCCAAATGGCAGCTCTGATGGTTATCTGGGGCCTCTCAATTAGTCTGGGCTAAATGTCATTAAGCAGGTGCAAAAGGCCATTAAAAGACCCACACTGTAAACTTGAGTAGAGAGCTTGCAGTATCCACACTTGATCTTTATGGAGAGGGAATGAAACAAAGGAAATCCGTGGTGCTGTGGTGCTTAGAACAGTTATGAGCCTGTCTATTCTGTGTGTCAAGTGACAGAAGGAATAAAAAAAAAATGACATTTTGAACAAACATGTGAACATTTCTATTATGAAGGGATACTATAATAAAGCAACAGAATTCAAAGCCAGTTCAAATGCTAGAAAGTCATTAAACTATCTTTAAATGTAGTAAATAACCTTGTGTGATATTGATTTTCTTTACATTTCAGAAATGCAGTGTGTCAAAGCACTGTGACTATGCTTAATGGGTCACCACTTACGTTGTCATAACAACTTCCAATAGTAAATCAATGGTCTAAGGAAAAATGGAGGGCAAATTGTGTCCTAAATGTTGGTTGGGGGCAAGTCCTACGCTTCTCAAAAGTCCTCTGTTTGGGCTTTACCTTACAAAGAAGAGATCTAGTAGAAACATTTGCAGTGTGTTGGTTCCTTGTTGATAAGATGAACAGCCTGTGCCTGTGCTCAGTCTAACTTCAATTCCTTTCTCCCTGGTTGTGTGTCTCTGTCTCCAGGCTGCAAGCATGTGAAGGGAATCATGTTGTATGGACCCCCAGGCTGCGGTAAAACCCTGATGGCACGACAGATTGGCAAGATGCTTAATGCCCGGGAGCCAAAGATCGTCAATGGCCCAGAGATTCTCAACAAGTACGTCGGAGAGTCTGAGGCCAACATCAGGAAGCTGTTTGCAGATGCAGAAGAAGAACAGAAGAGGGTGAGGGGAGATCCCATTATGTTGAAAGTCGCACTCTTTTACTTTGACCATAGTACGTTAAAAACAACTTTATTGTTGCTAGAGCTTTCAAGAGATATATGAGTCAGTTTTATTACCTCCACATACATTACCTGTAGCGCTGCGACTTTGCTGAACTTATTATCTACACATGTGGTAAAAAAGTCACAGTAGGTCTTCTAGGGTATTCTCCCATTATTCACAAGAAACACAGATAAGAATTTCATCTATCTAAACATGTAAAAAAAACTAATTTCTCAAGGAGTGGAGAGATATGCCCTTTAGCCAGACATGGCTGTAATAACTCCGGTAAAGTTTTTGGTTGGTTTGGATGGTGAGACAGTAGTGTCGAGCCTCACTCTTCACCACCTAATGAGGGGCTGGGCTCCCTTTGACCTCCTATTAGACCTCCCTACAAACACACACACACACATACACATACACACTCGCGCACCAGCCAGTGTGCAATAAGGACAGATCCACACCTGCTTTAAATGCTAGGGCTGAGACTGACAGGTCTGTAGATGGAGGGATAACCCCCCACCCTGCTGCTCTCTCGTTTTTTTCCATCTGTCTCTCAGTTGAGGGCCAGAACTGATTGTAGGATCTTTGTCTTTGTCATCTTGCTGCATTTATGTCTCTTGTAAAACATCGTTGGTTTTATTTTCTAATATAGCTGTAAAGTTTCATTTTTTAAAGTAATACTAACTTTCACAATTAATATATTTATTTTAACTTAATAACTTCACAAGGCCACGAGAAATGTCGATGTTAAGTACCAGATAGTCTAGTTTAATAAATACATTGGCATGCAAAAGGCCAGTATGCTTTCCTTGGGAGTAAATACTACTCAAGACCTCAAAAAGCATGTAACTTAATTTTTTAAGTTTGGGAAACACTGGAAATCCTATATATATATTAACATTTATTTACATATATATATATATATATATATATATATATATATATATAATATAAGTAAATAACTTCTACACCACCGTCACATGCAAAATCACTGTACATCTAAAGAAATAGGTTATGGACATTGGTTTAGGGCTGCACGATATTGTAAAAAATGACAAACAATATTTTTATTTTCTGCGATTTATATATTGCGATTTTTTCACCAGATGACTTCAGTTACTCTTTGAAATTGTGATTTGGTTAGGGAAAATGCAAGTTGCGATGCTTCTTTTAGTGCAAACTATCCTTTCTTGAGTTTTAATGCACTAAACATATTTTAAACAAAATAATAAATAATAGTTAAAGAGCAGCTATACACCAGCCCCCTGAGTGGTTTACAAAAGTTGCTTTTCTTTTTGCAACCAAATCCACTGTTTCGGTGGTTTTCTCCCGTTCCTCACTTACAAGCAACGAACTCCTTGTATCTAAGTAGTGTTGTAGTCAAGACCGGCCAAACCGAGACCAAGTCAAGACCAAGACCAGTTCCCTGCATTGCATGGCACGCAATAAAATGTGGAACAAGATCATAGGTACTTCTTAAAGTGATCTGAAAGATCCACTTTCCCATTAAAACACCCACATACAAACACTAAGAGCTGAAATCAACGTAGGCATCGCAGGGAGGGGTGACAGTCGTTAACGGTAACAACACGTTTAATTAGGATTATTGGTTGCGTTTGAAGAAATATGTTTTACTTCCAATCAAAGTTAGGATGTTAACAAATCAGACAATGCAAAAGCAATTTATTGATATTCCCAAAGTTATGGTCATGACTGGTCTTGAAATAAAATCCCGAGTCCTCAGTGTCCGAGACCGAGACAAGACCGAGTACAAAGGTGGTCGAGTCCGAGACAAGACCATCAAAAAGTGGTCTTAAGACCGGTCTCGAGTACTACAACACTATATCTAAAGAACCCTTAAATCGGAGTAAATGATATTACATCAGACAGACTTCTGTTGTAGATTAGTCATGGAAAATGACAACCATACAAGTTTTCCTTTTTATATCAAGCAGCAAAAAGTTTAGGTGTTTGAGTTAATTTCACTTGCTTGACATTGCATTGTTCTGCCATGTGACTATTGCGCAAGGGCACATTGCGATGACGATGCAGAAACGATATATTGTGCTGCCCTAATTGGTAACGGGCAAGACAAGAGGACCTCATTACCAGTAGTATAAGACAGTAGTAGACAACACATATATTTACAGTTAGCACATTCTCTCTGTCATTTATTTTTCTCCTCATCTCTCTGCTGAACAGCACGGTGCTAACAGCAGCCTGCACATCATCATATTTGATGAGATCGACGCAATCTGTAAACAGCGTGGCAGCATGGCAGGCAGCACAGGAGTCCACGACACCGTAGTCAACCAGCTTCTGTCCAAGATAGATGGAGTGGAGCAGCTCAACAACATCCTGGTCATAGGTACAAATAAACCCACGCTTTCTCCTAATACAAAGTATCACAGCTTAAAAACTCAGAGGCTCTGAGATGTCATCGCTGAACATGTGCACGCTCACTGATCCCTCTCTCATTCATCTTTTCCCTCTGCTGTCTCTTCTTTCCACTATCTGTCCATCTGTCCCGCCCTCAGGTATGACCAACAGGCCTGACTTGATAGATGAGGCCTTGTTGAGGCCAGGAAGACTGGAGGTGAAGATGGAGATCGGTAAGAAGTGAAGAACACGCTGATATGGTTTCACTCAAGTGTTGATGCCATACAGTTTATCTCTTTAGTCGACTGGATGGAATTAAAACTCTATTAATGACAACATAGATCTCTTGATAGACCAGTAGGGCTGGGCGATATGGCCAAAACTGTTATCACGATAAAAACATTTCAGGTCGATATCACAATGAATGTCAAATCGTTATTTCTTTCAAGTTTAAAGGCTGATTTTTGCTCCTGATTGAAAATTGAAGAAACTAGATGGTTAATTATGTGGTTAAACTTTTCTTTATGGTCAGAATGGGACAAAAACTTGATGCCAAACAGTGGATCACTTAACAAATCTGAGGGAGAACATTCAAAACTATTATGATAAAAACTTCTTTTACAAATATTTAACAGAAAAAATAACTGCTAATTTGTTCATGATTCAAATAAATTAAACCAAATATTTATTGAAAGTATATTGAACGTTTATTATATTGATATTGAAGAAAATTATATTGCGATAATATCATTGTTTTATTGCCCAGCCCTAATTGCCAGTATAATCCATTAATTTTTGTGGTAAACAGAATGATTTGTCATAAACATGTTTCCGGATTAACTACATTCAAATCATAAAAAGTATAGTTAAATCTCACAGCTGTTGATCTGTTAAAATGTCTTTGAGGAGCAGCAGCCTGTAGTTTAATTACAATCTTGCTGCTCAGTGCTGTGCACAGTACAGAGGCAGTGCACCTTACGTGGTCAGCATACCTTTCCTGAATGACAATGACATTAAGTTAAACACATAACTCTTTTTGCCAAAGTTTAAAGCCCCTTATTTCCCCTCTCTTCTTCCAGGGTTACCAGATGAAAGGGGACGAATTCAGATCCTTCACATTCACACAGCAAAGATGCGTCAGCACGAACTGCTGGCCGGTGACGTAGACATTGAGGAGCTGGCCGTGGAGACTAAGAACTACAGCGGTGCAGAGCTGGAGGGCCTGGTCAGGGCTGCACAGTCCACTGCCATGAACAGACATATCAAGGTCAGATACTTCAAGGGACATTTGGCATTTTACTGCTCACATTTATTCTCTGTATGTGTCCACTTCCATACAATCTTTATGATTGGAGAAAAGGAGTTCTATTTGTAAAGGTTTTACTATCATTTACTCTTAGTCTCTCTGTATTTGTTTCAATCATTTAGTCCATAGAGTTTCAGAAAAGAGGAAAGAAAAAGCCCTCACACTCTCTCAGAGCCAAAAATTCTCTGTTCTCTGACTGTGCAGCCACTATAGTCCAGATGACAGAAGATATGAGCTAACAAAAATGTTAATCCACTTTCTAAGTTGCCTTCAGTTATTACTGCAATTAGCAATAAGCTTAATTAATAGCAGTGAGTGGCTTGCATATTTTCTTCCATCTGGGTCTTCCCTCTCAGTTCTATATACATACTATGTTATTGCTGGAGGTTGCTGGGGCAGTATGCTTCCAGAAAGGAATACCTGCAGACACATTGATTTTATGATAAAAATAAAATTAATAATTGAAAATTAATAATTGAAAACTTTATTATAGAATGTGTTTTGTAGAAGTACCCAGTGGAATAAGCCACACATGGCTGGCATGGTACACTGCTGTATAGTGCCACTCTGGTGAGGAAGGATTGGGCTTCAGATAAGTGTTTTATCAGGTGCATAGGCTGAAATCTACACAGCTTAGTTGGACAGACGGATAAGGTGAAGTTCTCATCTATTAAATGTTCTGCCCCCCCACCCACACAGGCACACACAGACACACATGGAGCAGCAGATATTGGAGGGTGATGATAAATGACAGACAAGGGCCTTACACATGTCTGATGGCTGTGACGTTTTTCTTCACTCGTCTAAACACTCGGTCTGACCTTTCTGCTCTGTGGGAGCACATTGTCTGCTGACACATTGTGCAATCTAACTGTGCAATACTTCATGTAATGGCTTTCATTAGCTAGGGAACAAAGGTAACTGTTATTATTAGCTAGCTCAATTTGTGTTACATTATGTTTGTTGTAGGCCACTAACACAGTGGAGGTAAACATTGAGACGGCAGAGAAGCTGCTGGTCAGCAGACTTGACTTCATGAGCTCACTGAATAACGACATCAAACCTGTAAGTAGCTTCACATCACGCTCTGTATATCTTTTCTGCGTCTCCTTCCATTCCTGTGTTAAATGTTTTGTTGAAAAATAAAGAATATAGACTACATGACATAAATGTGACAGCCACAACTTTTATAAATCAAATAACCCAAAGTTCCAAATGAACAATTCACAATCCCATTCTTCTCACGCTGTCCTGAGCAAACGCTGTTGAAAATATAAACAGACTTTTAAAAATAACAGCCAAGAACTGTAATAATAGTAATTAGACTCAACAAAAAGAGTTGTTCTTGTGCTTTCTTAAGTGTGCTGGTAAAATCGGTGAAACCCTTTGTCCTTATTCCTTTTTCTTGTGTTTCTTTTACCTGCTATTGTCGTTCTTGTTGTTTTTCTGTGTATGTCTGCTATTTACAATTATACTGTACTTAATTTAATCCGCGATTTGGGGGAAGACTTTGTGCTCAAGCTTACTTGCACATATCTATTTAGTGTCATTAATGTATGTTGTTTACCGTGACATCTTCATCTAAATCTGAACTACACAAAACTTTTGAAATATAATCTCGTACAATCAAGATGTTGAGTATTCCAGAGTCTGGTCTGTTCATCTGATCAGCCTCCAGCACAAAAAACTAATGTATGTTAACTTCTGTAAAACCTCTGTGATCTGGTTCTAGTTTCTGTGGCAAAGAACAGCCAGTTGGACAGGTGGAGGAAAGTAATTTTTTCCACTTTGCCCATGGCTGAAAATTCTCAGAGACCACTCAACTTAAATTGAATCTGTTCAGGGGGTTTCTGCATATAATCAGGAAATATAATTCACCTGAAGATGATTCACAGACAGCACTTGTGCAGGTGATGCAAGATTACAATGGGCAGGGAAACATTTACAGTATATATTTTCTTTCTAATGTTCTCAACTTCAAAACGATCATCTTTTCTTATTCTGTCCAGGCGTTTGGTACCAATCAAGAGGACTACGCCAGCTACATCATGAACGGGATAATCCGATGGGGTGACCCAGTGTCAGCGGTCCTAGAGGATGGGGGGCTGCTGGTGCAGCAGACGAAGAACAGCGACCGCACACCGCTGGTCTCTGTGCTACTTGAAGGTGGGACTCGCACACATCCACTCACACAAACTCACCTCATGCAACTCAAACATGCAGGCCAAACATCCTTAGCCAGTACACAGCAGTTGTACACGTAATAAACCTTTTTAAAAGGCCCTAAAATAAAAACTGTAATTTGAAACATCTGATTTATGATTAATCCCCTTTCATCAGGTCCACCTAACAGTGGGAAAACTGCACTAGCTGCTAAGATCTCTGAAGAGTCCCAGTTCCCCTTTATCAAGATCTGCTCCCCCGACAAGATGATCGGACACTCGGAGATCGCCAAATGCCAAGCCATCAAAAAGGTAACACGCACCAGTTGGCAATGTTACAAATCTTTACACGCTTGAGTAGAAAGTCTTGAAATATAGAAAGTCATCTTAGTCATCTCTAGGTCTACAAATGTTTGGGATTTGTACATAAAGTATGTGAAGGTGTGAAAAATGTATCTCCAGTGCTGATGCATGGCAGATGGGGTTCAAGCAATGCAGTTGTTTCTCATCTTATGGATGCTGTTGAGAATAATTAATGGCTTTATTAAATTGGACTTAAGTACTCAAACTGCCTCATTAAATATGGAAGATTTTTTTTAATTGAAAACATTTAGAAGCATATTTTTTAAATTAACCACTGTTTACTAATACCATAACAAACAAATAATCCGTTTTAGTGCTTTCATGTCATGCATAAAGCTATGTGTCTGTTTTTAACCGTGTCTGTTTGCACTTTTATTC
Organism: Micropterus dolomieu; assembly: GCF_021292245.1. Classification (NCBI taxonomy): domain Eukaryota; kingdom Metazoa; phylum Chordata; class Actinopteri; order Centrarchiformes; family Centrarchidae; genus Micropterus; species Micropterus dolomieu. Next base: position 22,693,671 of record NC_060163.1, on the reverse strand, counting down.
CCTGTAATAGATATTTGAAGACGCCTACAAGTCCCAGCTGAGCTGCGTGGTTGTAGATGAAATTGAACGTCTGTTAGGTAAGAATCCATTTGTCCCTTCAGAGAGTCACAAGCCAGCTAATAAAAACATTTTTTGTTCTGCTGCTGGTGAGTTGAATATTGTATACCTAAAGTCATGTTTATTTGGATGGACATTCAAATGTGAATAAATCTATATGGGAAATCAGAACATTGCTAACAGAAAATGATCTGTCTCATTAGACTACGTCCCAATTGGCCCTCGTTTCTCCAACCTGGTGTTACAAGCTTTACTGGTGCTGCTGAAGAAACCTCCTCCGAAGGTAACAAACACTTTGTTGTGGTATTTATTTGTAGCATGCTCGCTGTGGGGTTGCTAGTCCTTTGGTGGCAGAAAGAGGGCAGCAGATCTTATTGATGCCAGCGCAAAGTCTGGTGAGGAATTGTTGGAGGTCTTTGGCTGCGACTGGCATATGTGAGCGACTGTGTGTGAGTGTATGGTTATTAGCGAGTGTTTAGGCCCAGGCCTGTTGTGCTCACAGTGAATGGTGGTGGTAGAGACCCATTTCTCATAGTTTCTTTGGTTGTAGTTTGTGTGTGTCTGTTGATGGGTTTGTGAATGAGAGCATAGCCCACTATATGGCTGCATGTGCATGAGAAGTGGCGCAGGGCCTGGTGTTGAATGCCTGGCTGCAGTGCTCCTCTGGGGTTGTAAAGCGCTGGGCCCAGCGGGGTGCCTGGGGCCGGGGGAGGCCAGGGGGACAGGGAGGAGAATGGGCTCTGTGAGAGAGCCAGGACCTGGCAGCACCGCCGCCTGTGTGGCACCTCATCTGCATGCAGCATCACAACCCCCCACGCCATGGGGGGGCAGCCGGCAGCCATAATCCCCCTGTCTACTCGCCACTCCTCTGCCTGTCCTCCTTCATCTTCTTCTCCTGTTCCTTCTCCAACTTGTCGGCTTAGTGGACCTGCATTTCTTTTGCTTCTCTTCTTTTGCTCGTGTTTGTCTTCTCTACTGTTGTCCCTCTGTTGTTTTCTGTCCTATTCTTTCTTCTCATCTCTCCTGTTTTTTATTGTCTGTGCTCTGGTTGGGACTTTAGGCCCTAATACACTATCAACTTTCATCTGGGACAAAATCACACAATCATGAGAGATATCTGATGAAATCTTTGGGTGTCAATTTTAAAACCCTGATCCTAGATCTCACTGTGACACACGTCCACCAACGGCTGACAAGAAGGTTTGGCGATCAGAGACAGTCTGCATTGCAGTTATGATAGTGTCATAAATGTAACCAAATTCTCACAACATGCTGTGAGCCACAGCTACAAACCAACTAACTGGAATATAACCTGAAATGATGCAGAGAACGCTGTATGACGGGACATTTTAAGCATTTTTGAGTAAAGGAGGAAAAACAGCACTGTGGCCAAAGGTTGTTTTTTATCATAGCGCTACAGTTCACCCATGCCTCAAAACTAACAGCACCGTCTGACACAGACTTGCAGAAAGATTTTACTGGACGCAGTGAACCTGCACTTTCACTGTTATTACAAAATGTGTAGGTGCAATCCATATGCCCAATCTCGATTTATATCCATCAGACAGTCATGACTCTGCCTTATCTCTTCTCTCCTCCCTTGTTACTGTTTTCTTTTCTTTCCATAAACAAACGGGTAGTGAGTAAAAAAAGTTAAAATCACATAATCAACCTGACTGTCAGTCTCTTTGCTTTCCCAGTGACTGTTAAGAGGAAAGCAGATAAAGAAAATGACCAACTTGCCGGTTGAATGAAACGAAAGTCTGAAGCCATGTCTGCTTCTCTTTCAGGGTCGTAAGCTACTGATCATCGGCACCACAAGTCGTAAAGACGTCCTCCAGGAAATGGAGATGTTGGATGCTTTCAGCACTACCATCCACATTCCCAACATATCCAGGGGAGAGCAGCTGGTCGAGGCCCTGGAGGTAACAGACACACACATCTATGCATGCATACACAGCACTTTTAAACCCTAACTATTTAATACACTTGATATACACTTACTCAGCCTCTCTGTCTCACAATTGTAACGCACACCTTTGTACAAAGAGTATTACCAAATGATCTATATCATGTTAGGAACACGTGAAATTATCAGTACTTAAAAGCAACTCTAAGCACAGATTTATAATCACTAGTCAACGTTTTCAAGAATGATATTTTCTGAATGATGTTTTATTCACAATCTATAATGTGCATTACTTCTATACTGACACACTTGGACTACACAGCAGCATTTATTTTATGCTGATATGTACTATAGTGTGAAATTCTTTCTTGCATTTTAAATAGTGATATAACCTATTTGAATCCCATGCCTGATTGCTGTCCTCTGACTTCTCCCCACAGCTGCTGGGCAGTTTTCAGGAGGTGGAGCGGGCAAGCATAGCTAAAGCTGTGAAAGGCCTAAATATGTGGATTGGCATAAAAAAGTTGCTCATGCTGATTGAAATGTCCGTGCAGGTGAGAAAGAGACTATCATTTTTTTTTTTTTTGCATTTGCATTTTTGAACTACGGCTAGCAGAATGGCTTTGCCGCTCTGTTTGTTGGACGGTCAATCACTTTGGTCCAGACTGTAATGTCCCAACAACTAGTGGGTGAATTGTCATGAACTTTTATACAGACGGTCACGGTTCGCAAAGGACTGATCCCAATAGTAGATGTTAGCATGTTAAACTACATAGTGAACATGGTAAAAATTATATCTGCTAAACATCAGCATGTTAGCATTGTCATTGTGAGTTTGTTAGCATGCTGATGTTAGAATTTGGCTCAAAGCACCACTGTCCATAAGTACAGCCTCACAGAGCTGCTAGCATCTAACCTTATATATTCACATGACTATGTGATGCTCTTATGATAAATGTAATGCTGATGTAACTCCATGTGCACTGGTGGTATCACATACTAGGTCAAGTACACTAAGTTGTAAAGAGCATCATATATATATATATATATATATATATATATATATATATATATATATATTCTGAAACACAAATATCAAATTGCCTCTGTATTGTTTTTCTAATCGTGAAGACTGAGCTCGAGCAGCTTGTCCCTCCTCTTCCTCGACATCTGGCCGGCATTCTCACCAGTCAACAGAATCTGTCTCCATCTTAAAAAAAACAAAAAAAAAAAACTGTCATCTATTAACTGGAATGAAAAACTGTGTGGGTTTTCTGATGATTTGTTGAGAAGAAGGATCCAGTACATTTCTAGTTCACAAACCATTCTCGACATGGTGGAGAGCTGATGCAGTCATAGTTATGAAACCATGTTCTGCGGAGCTTTCCAAGTTACACTCACGTGTGCTGAATCAAAGGGATGCTACCTACGGTTTAGAGCAAGAGCAAAATCAATAATGATCCGTTATCCTAGAAGCAAAGACATATGGCAGGTTAAAAAAAAAAGACATGCCATCCAACTGTGGAAACGAATGAAAACATACAAAGCAGATTCTTGGCTTCCTTGTGTATGTAAATAAGCACTGTAGGTATAAACTCACCTTTTTAAAGCTGCCTTTAGGGGTTTTGTGGTTTGGCCGAGGAGTTATGTTTTTTTGCATTTTTCCCTGAGAGTCCCTGTCAAAATTGTTGTAGTTATTTCTGTTTGCACTGTACCCAAATGATTTACTTGTAAAGCCTTGTAAGGGCCTTTACCCTGTCAAAACACTAGGATCATCAATTCGACCTGTTCTGCAGAAAGTCTAGATCAGTCATACTGTCTGTACTCCCATTACTCCCTGAGTCACGGCGTTCTTGGGAAGCCTAGTGATTTGTAGTAAATGCTTTAATTTTATAAATCTCTTTACATACTTTCAATCAAATAAATGTTTTGTTTCATTACTCACCTACACACCCCCACTCGACAGGCTTGGGGCTAGCATTCTGCTAGTTCTCACCTGTTAAATAACAGTGCAGTGCAAATAGAGAGAAATTCCTGGTGGGATTCAGTTCTGTGTCAGAATAGGAACACATGGCAGTTTTTC
>NC_060163.1:22677074-22689522 GCF_021292245.1 Micropterus dolomieu | reverse complement strand
TATCAACATATATATATATATACATATATATATATATATATATATATATATATTCATATTCTGAAACACAAATATCAAATTGCCTCTGTATTGTTTTTCTAATCGTGAAGACTGAGCTCGAGCAGCTTGTCCCTCCTCTTCCTCGACATCTGGCCGGCATTCTCACCAGTCAACAGAATCTGTCTCCATCTTAAAAAAAACAAAAAAAAAAAACTGTCATCTATTAACTGGAATGAAAAACTGTGTGGGTTTTCTGATGATTTGTTGAGAAGAAGGATCCAGTACATTTCTAGTTCACAAACCATTCTCGACATGGTGGAGAGCTGATGCAGTCATAGTTATGAAACCATGTTCTGCGGAGCTTTCCAAGTTACACTCACGTGTGCTGAATCAAAGGGATGCTACCTACGGTTTAGAGCAAGAGCAAAATCAATAATGATCCGTTATCCTAGAAGCAAAGACATATGGCAGGTTAAAAAAAAAAGACATGCCATCCAACTGTGGAAACGAATGAAAACATACAAAGCAGATTCTTGGCTTCCTTGTGTATGTAAATAAGCACTGTAGGTATAAACTCACCTTTTTAAAGCTGCCTTTAGGGGTTTTGTGGTTTGGCCGAGGAGTTATGTTTTTTTGCATTTTTCCCTGAGAGTCCCTGTCAAAATTGTTGTAGTTATTTCTGTTTGCACTGTACCCAAATGATTTACTTGTAAAGCCTTGTAAGGGCCTTTACCCTGTCAAAACACTAGGATCATCAATTCGACCTGTTCTGCAGAAAGTCTAGATCAGTCATACTGTCTGTACTCCCATTACTCCCTGAGTCACGGCGTTCTTGGGAAGCCTAGTGATTTGTAGTAAATGCTTTAATTTTATAAATCTCTTTACATACTTTCAATCAAATAAATGTTTTGTTTCATTACTCACCTACACACCCCCACTCGACAGGCTTGGGGCTAGCATTCTGCTAGTTCTCACCTGTTAAATAACAGTGCAGTGCAAATAGAGAGAAATTCCTGGTGGGATTCAGTTCTGTGTCAGAATAGGAACACATGGCAGTTTTTCTCCATACATTGACCTGTCTGTGAATAGCCCCTCCTCTCCGTGCACAATCTGAATCAAAACATGATCATGCACTGGAGGAAGGATTGCTGCCACCTTTAAGCAGCATCAGTGCAGAGTTGAGTGTTTAGTATCATGAACACCTCAGAATGAATTTCTCCAAAACTAATGCATTCAAATTAACTCATGTCATTCTGCGAGAAACACTGCATCGCTTTCTCAAATCTGAAAAAACAACCCTGACAATGTCATAGTGATGTCATATGGGTTATCTCAACGTAGGCTTGGAGACGATTGACATGACAAGTTAAACTGTTGGCTCGAGTGATTTTTGAGCTTGACCCACAACACGGACTAAAAGTCTGTGTGGATTCAGATTTTAATTGTTTTCTTTCAGATCCCCCAACTTAATGCAAGAGCTAGAGTACTCTAAAGCTTAATTTGTCTGATATCAATTAGGTTCCAGTTAGATCTTGACTCAGGCATCGACATTGAAACCTGAGCATAACGGCTACAGAAGGGTCTAACTGTACTGTTGGAACTGAACGATTTTGCAGCAGCTTCTTCTTCAGTACTCCTAAGGCAAGACATTTCTGCAGTCCACCGTGGCCAGTTCATCAAAAAAAACAATCAGCTCCAGTGGCCTTCAAATGTTTGTTTACCAAAACAGGTAGCAGCCTTTTATCAAGCAGCAGCAGCAGACAGTGACCTAAATCTGACTGTTTGCTGGCGTTAATTTCTCCTCCTGACTGTGTATCTCTGGTATGTTGATGATGTGTACCGCCTGTTTGTTGAGGCTGGATGCTGTGTAATTGCTGTGGTATGCACAAATGCAACTATGTTCTGCACCCCCCACCCACCCAACCCCAATCTTAGCCTGAAGAAGTATGAACCTGTGTTTGCCGAGACATGCTGCAAACGGCCACACCGCTCCGCACACATACATTCGTTGTTAGTCCTCAGTTTTCTCTTTATCTTTTTCCGTCTCATTCCAATGTTTCTGACTGTTCTCATGTCTTCACTCTAGTAGCTACAGGCAATTCCAGACATACTGTAAGTTATTGCATAGGTTGCCATTAATTTTACTTCCTCTCCCCCTCCTCTTCTCTGCAATCCTGTTTGTTCAAACTGAAGCATGAACTCCAGGACCTGCCACTATTTCACATTGTTCTGATGTTTAACCTCTTGATTCTGAATTTTAAACAACAGATGCTAGATCAAAAAGATATTACCACCTGACATTGTATGCATATATGCACTAAGAATTAATGTCTGTGTTTTAGATGGATCCTGGCTACAGAGTTAGCAAGTTCCTCAGTCTACTGAAGGATGAAGGAGCGTAAGTATTCTATTCCTGTTTCTAACGTGACTTCTTTGAGCAAAATGGAATCATCAGTGACACTAAACACTCACACTGCGCACACATCTGTCACCATTCTTCACTCTCAAATGTATCAGAGAGGAAAAACCTAGTTAGACGCACTAAATGTTTACATGGTCATTGTATCAAGTGTGATTAATAATACACATTTTGTCTTCCTGCAGACTGGGTTCTGATAAGTTTATGTCAATCTAGACTCAGTGGAGCCACATAGTGAAAGAGAGGCGTCCTTCAATGGTAAGACTGCAGGGCCTGCATCAGGCTACACGGTCACATTTTCTACTCATCGTTTCCTGTCCATGCTGAGGGGGGCTCATGAAGAAATCTGTAAACTGCAAATTCAGTTTAGCAATGTATACACTCAAAGTACAAAGTGTTGTCAAGAGAAGTCAGACCACAGAGTAATAAAAACAGAATTTAAGCCTCATTAAAATGTGTTTAGCTACTAACAATAACACAACTAAAATGACCAGAGCCATTTGATTGCTCTACTGTATAGATGAATTAACACTCAGCCATCAATAATGTACCAAACAACTCACCTACATGGGTAATTGTGTTTAAAAGTCTGTAGACATGCATTTAAATCAAAATCTATATAGTTTTCAGTGCATCAATATATAATTTTGTAATGGAGAATCCAATATTTGATGTTGGTTTTTTCTCTTTAAATTTTAATCACCAAATTGCCTTAAAGACATCATTTGACATTTTGGGAGTCACATTTATTTGCCTTCATGCCAAGTGTTAAATGAGAAGATGAATACTACACTCATGTCTGCACAGCAGATATGAAGTAAGAGCTAGCATGAGCAGCTCAGTGTACACTGAGCACTGAAGTGGAAAAATGACTAGGTGTGTATTAGTGTGGGACTACTTCCTGGATGGGTGCAGTGACTTTCTGAAGTCTCATATTACATAACCTTGTCGAAACCTTGTAAAAAATTTGAGATTTTACACTTAGAGAAACATGATATAACTTGTTTATCAGTGAGCGATAGAGGGGCTTGTAGGTGGATTTTGTTAACTTTGGATAGTCGGTTCTGGGCTTTATGCTAACCAGCTGCTAATTCTTGTAAATGTCCCAAAATGTTCATCTTAAATTGTTTTTATTCTTGATTTATCTGGTTATCTATAGTCTGCAGTAAGATATTGTCAGGGTATGCCAGATGTTTTAAAATGCACATTATGGCAAATTGTGAGATTTACAAATTGAGAGTACACATGGATCAGTTGTGGATATACTGTAGGTTATAAGGGTATGGATGTCCACAGTGATTTTTTTCATTCTTCTCAGAGTCCCATGTGGGCAGCACAATCATGTAAAAGAAACAGTAAGTACAAGCACATTTGGTGGTAATGTTGGGAATTTCACAAAATAGGATTAGAAAATTCTTCAGAAATCTGTGAAATGATTGTTCCATTTCCCAGTTGTTTTAATCTGAATCTGTAAAACAGTTCATTATTGTTAATATAATTCATTCTTGCATTCTTGAATGATAACACAGTTTCAGAAGATATTTCTCTTTTTAAAGTTATCTGGCTAACTTGCTAATCCGGCTTTGTGAAATACTCACCATAAGGAGAGGCTGATGAACAACAAAAACTTTTCAACTTGCAGCCAGAGCTTTGCTTCTCATCACAGCCTCAGAGACTTATGGTATAGTTAGCACACGACGTGCCTAAAAATAGGTCGACTAGACAGGTGCTCTCTTGTGGTAGCATGTCTCCTTTGCCTGCCTGTCTCTTCTCACTTTTATTTGTCTCTCTTCACTCAGTTGCTGAGGAACGGAAGCCTGAAAGAGGCTGGCAGGAGGAAGCAAGCAAGAGATGGTTTCCATCTCTCTCTCTCTGCATCCTTCCTTCCCATCCCTGAAGCTCTGTGTGCTTCTCTCTGCACTGCAGCTTTCTGCAGCCACAACCAGCCAGGCAACCTCCTCCTCTTCAGCACTATGTGAACATATAAAATAAGAGAAATAAGCGGTGTTTGTTGTATCTGTTGCATTTCCTGAAGACCAGTGCTGTAATCTCTATGTGATGCTTCTAGCACTTCATTGGGATTTTATATAAGAGTCCAGGCAAAACATAGATTACCATGGCAAATAGATATGCATGCACAGACACTATCATCATAACACTGTTTGTTTATATAGGCCGTATCTGTATGCACAGATGTGTAATCTGATCATTCCACGACATGGTGGCTCCATGACTTAAAGATCTCACTTTGTTCCTTATCATGTTGTGTACTTGCTTGTGCCTGACCGTTTTATTTTATGAATAAATTAATTATATTCCTAACAAGAAACTCTGTAGTATCTGGAATTAATGCTCATGCTGCTTTAAAGATGTGTTTCCATGCAAAAGTTGGGGTGCACAGTATAATCTACATAGGAATATGTAGTTGTTTAGGTCAAACGCTGTCCAGTTTGCCCAAAAACCTCTTTCAATTTACCAGCCTCTATGAAATCCTTTGTGCCACACGAGGAAAAAAAAAACAATCTACCACCAGTTGTTTTCATTATCAAGTGTTCTTATAATTATGGCATGTCGAAATCATAAAAAGTGTTTTATAATTATGATCTAGCATAATTATCTCATAATTATGAGAAATTTGGCATCTCATAATTAGATGAACCTACTCAGACGTTCGCGGTTAACCTCTACAGCATCTGTGTTGCGCAATCACTTTACGGCTTAACAAGGAAACACAGTCAGCCGTTTTACCAAGTAGCTACTGCAGCACGTCTGTGCAGGCTACAGTGAGAGTGAACCACTGAATGCAGATCTCTTTATCCAGTTATTCAGAATTGTGGAACCAACGTAGCAAAAATATTGTTTCAGGCATCAGGGACTCCTCCATCATGACCATGCTACAGTACATGTGGTCTTTTTTTTTTTATATATATACAAGTGAAATTAAATAGAAAGGAACCAGAGCTGTGGGTTTCTTAGCTGAGACCATTGCTTTCCTGTAATAAATGTGGTAAAGTGATAAATGTATCCCATATGGTATAACTCTGCATTTCATGTATGCTTTGGATGATTGAGATGTGATATTGTCACCTCATCTGGATCATCTCATTATACATATTAACTAGTATGTACTGTATAATGTAACTACTGTATAGGCTCTTATTTTTAGCTCGAATGATTCTACATTTACATTTATTCATTTAGCTGACGCTTTTATCCAAAGGGACTTACAATTGCTATACACGTCAGAGGTCGCACGCCTCTGGAGCAACTAGGGGTTAATTGTCTTGCTCGGGGACACATTGGTGGATGTGTCACAGTGGGGGATTGAACCCGGGTCTCTCACACCAAAGGCATGTGTCTTATCCACTGTTCCATCAACACCCCTCTATTAACAAATCCCATAAAAAGAAAAAAAAAAACAGTAAAAAAAATCTAAAGTTCAATTTTGTATAATGGGTCAGTAATTCCCTAAAACAGCTGCACTGTGGTTTTTATAGCAAAATTTTGTCTAACTGTGGATTTGTTGGACTATTTTCAGCAGCGGATTAATATACATGTGGTGCTCTAGTGAATATTTGAGGCAGAAGGACTGTGTATGTGGGATTGAGTCATAATAAATTACTGTGTGTGTGTGTGTGTTCATGTCACCGAGTGCGGCAGTGTGGCTCGTTGATGTGTTTTTAAATAGTTTTTGGACATCAATGGCACAGAGGAAGAACGTCTATCATTATGGGTTTTGGTCTTTTCATGGGATTTGTTGACAGTAAAAAAAATAAACATGTTCTTCATCAATGGCCCATGTACAATATGTGATACAACTACAGAAGTGATGAATGCTTCTAGGGATGAGATATCTAATCAACCTATTAATGACACAAGAAGCACTTTGTATCATAGTTTGAAACACCATAAGTTTAGTTTTGAAGTAAAGATCTTGGTGTGTGTGCACGTACCTCTCGCTATAAAGTAAAAAGCATGAGACAGTTTTGTTCTTCAAATATATAATCTTAGTTCAGTCATACAGATATATACATTGTATAATAAATAATATTTATAAAAACATAACATTTACGATTATAAAATAAAAAGGGAATTATTCACTTTAAAACATTTGTACAAAACTTTGGATATAGCGGGGAAGTGGGGGGTTGGAGGGAACTGAACACAGAAAGGTAGGCCCAGGTAGGGAGGGCTGAGACAAATGCAAGCTGTAAGCTATGTCACAAAGAGAGGACAGCCTATACACTACTGGGTAACTTGTGTTTTTGCTGTTGAATATTAATAGGAAGCAGGTGGGACTATCAGAACATGTTGTGTGGAAACCTCTTACAGTTTGTTCCACCATTGTGAAGAGCCATCCTGCCATCCATCCATCCATTTTTCCACTCACTTCTGTTTGTCACTGGCAGCCATCATGCGCACACACACATGTCCACATCTTGCACACATAAATCATCCAGCTCCTGATGAGGTTTCCCAACCTTCTTCTGCTTAATGTTCCCAGAATCAGAATTCAAGAATCTACATGAACTGGAAGTCTTTCCTGTCCACCCCAAAATCACAGCTATTTTTCCTCAGTGATCTTAAACTCGTTTCCTTTTGTTAAAAAAAATTACATGTCAGCGTCAACTGGGAAGACATCCAAGCCTCTGCAAAAACAAAATTTTTGAGTAAATTACAGCATATTGTTCTTCCAGTATCTCCAAAACCAAAAGAGCAAGGCAGTTTTGGGGTGTACTGACAAGAGTACAAGTTCATAAATCAGGCTTCTTAAAAACCTCAACTGTCCAACTGAGGGAAAATATGGAGAGAAGGATAGTGGAGGATGTGAAAGCCAATCAGAACTTACTCTGGCCTCCACGTGTTGTCACATGTCCCCCGTTTTCTTTTTACAGTGATAAAAGAAAGATTTGCTTCAGACAAAAGTGTCTACGATGGGCCTGATGAATGCGTGAAGTGTTAGATAAAAAGATTTCCCAACAATCACTTTGCTCATAAGACCAGAATTAATATTAAGCATGCTAAAGCTTGTCTCAAGTTTGATGCATACATTTATAATGAAACAGCCATAAATGATCTTCTACTCATAATTTGAGCGCTAACTTTCTCTGGTTGTTTTCATCACAACGCTCCTTAGATTGAATAATGTATGACTGTGTTGCATCTCAATTGTGGAAATCATGAGCAATTTACAAGTTGATCGAGCCCAAATGCAAAACAAAGTCGTCATTCATAAGAACTGCTAGCTTGCAATGAAAGAGAATTTGCTCGCATAAACAATGCTCAAATTTTTACCACCTGGAGTTAAGTGTAACTGAATAGTGCATACATATACATGTGTATGGTGGTTAGTTAGTGGAATGAGCATGCTTGTTCACACACATGCTGCATACCTCCAGTCCCAGCCCAATGGTAATATTTCAGAAATGCAGAGCTATAAAATCAGGCTTTAGCATATATCTTCCAGGCTCCCCGGCTGACTGGTGCAGTAGAGTCAGTCAGCAGGGAGTAGCAACACTGAGGATTTCATCAGCTCAGTAGTTTACAAAAGACAGGACTGTCGCACTTCCAACACCTTCCTGCTGTTTTCAGTTCAGTAGTGATTCCAAAGTGGTTTCCTGGGGCTGCCGACGTGTTCAGTATCACTTATGACTAAGTGACGGTGTAGAGGTTGGTTTAGTTTAAAAAACAAACAAAAGGTAAACCAGCCAGACTGGCCAGAGAAGTGAGGTGTTAGTTAGAAGATGCTTTTTAATCAAAAGCAAAGAGTCTGAAAGTGTGTGTGTGTTTTTTTTTTTTTTACTGCATTAATCTCACAGGTAAAAAGTGTTACTGTACATGCCACAAACATTGTGTTGGCATGGAGGGGGTAATAAATAAAGACAAGGGGGAAGGGAGGGTCAGGGGGGTCATGGCCCAATGCTGCAGGGAAAGGAACCAGGGGAAAGTGGCATAACTCTAGCTTCTTCCCATGAGAGCAGACTAGATCCATCAGGTCAACACAGGACACGTTCTAGTCAGATATTATGGAAATGGTTGTAGTGGTTTGGAAGACTGATTCTAGAGCAGGGCTTTTACAAAAAAAGGGTATAGAAGTATCCATTACTGATGTGCCATTGCCCATTAGGGCCTGAGTGTATGTGCTGATGAATATGTTTTTGTGTGGGATGCAGAGTGTGCAATTCTTGGGAAGCAGGGGAATCGTGCAAGAGGAGGGGCGTGGAAGGGTGGGTGGGCAGCACTTGTAGTTGAGCAGTCAGTTTGCCTGAAAGCACAGGCCTGTCTCACTTGCATGTGTGAACGTCGTAGACGCGCACACACTCCTGACAGCTGACGTAGCAGCACCAGTGGAAGATGCAGTGACACTTCTCCTTGCGTTTCTCAGTCCGGGTGTTGTGGCCACGGCCGCAGCACAGCAGGTCGCAGCCCTCGATGCCGTGTGACGACACGTTGCATGCTCGGTCGCGTGTCCCAAAGGAGCCGGTCTCCGGATTGGGCTCGCAGAAGTTGGGCGAGCCCTCGTAGTAGACCAGGTCACGCTCAGTGGGGTGTTTAAAGAAGTTGTACTTTACTCGCAGCGTCTCCACCCAGCCTCGTGACTCGCGGTGCTTCTCCACCACCATCTCCGAAGCGCTGTCGTACTTGTCCTTCAGGTAGTCACCCAGCATGCGGAAGTCTGGCTGCGCCCACCAACATGTCTTCACCTCGCAGCTCCCTGACAGGCCGTGACATTTACAGCGCAGGTGCATGTGGTCCAGGATGGTCTGACAAACACAGAAAACACTTTTATGTTCACTTTGTACCAATGTTTAAAGCCAAGATCTGTTCTAAACTTGACTTAAACTTAACTTGGCTGTAATGCTGTTCCTGGATTTTAAAAAGCATGTACACATTAAAATATTATCTGCTAACCATTTGCACATTTCCTGTCCTAAGAGAAACAGATTTGGTATTCTGATATATGTCTTAATATAAACTTAAAAGTGGATTTTTATCAGTCAGGCAGTCATCCAACATTTTTAGGTTTTCATAATCCCGATGCCTTAAAGCACTACTCCAGTAAAAATTAATCTTTTGAGTGTAAAGAGTCACTGCCTGTAGGCTTTGAAAGGTGGCCAAATCAGCTTGGATTCACAGCAGTTAAAACGGATTAGAATGGCACAGTTATGGCAAAATGTTTTTTGAACCTTCTTAAATGCGTGGACCACTTCTCCACTGTGGAGCCATATGTTCAGTGCTCCCGTAGCCAAGAATCCCCTTGATAGACTTAAAGCTTTGGAGCTGTGAGGTGGTGAGTAGTTGACAAGTTTCTGTCAACGTTTTGATAAAAAATGTTTTGCTGTTTCTCAGTTGCCACGGGAATCCACTTTACTGCTGTGCACCCGCCATCCTTCGGAAAGAAACAGGCTACAAAAGTTTTGAAGCCGCCTTTAATGCCATACAGGTGGTGAGAATTTGATACTGAAAAGGTAGATTTTGGTTGGAGTATTCCTTTAAAGTGTAATTAACTAAAATGTGCTGGTCTGTGTGAGTGTATGTGACTCATTACTTATGGGGCAGTCAAGTCAGTCACCACCAAGCAAGATCTATTGGAATTTTGTGGTCAGAAATATACAGGAAATTCAGTAATGCGGACTAACAAAACCACTAAAGACTTGCAGAGCATGCCAAGAAAAACAATATGCCACTGGCTGCAATTTATTTAAGTGTCATGCAGCTGTGAAGTACAGAGGCTCTGTGCTGCTGCTAATTCCCTCTGAAGTCACTGGCTCACATTATGAGTGTGCTGCCGCAGGGCATATTTTACCTTTGTATTTTGATTTTGTTGTGTTTTAATTCAACAGCTATATTTAGCTGCAGAATTCCCCCGCTGGGGCGGAAGGCAGGTGGCTGGGGCACCTCTGGGTGAGGAAGGGGAGAATAGGGGGGGGGTTGAGGTAAGGGTGGATGGACTAGTGACATCACACTGTGAGCTTGTCCCAGAGGCCCTCGAGGCTAAGTCATAGTGTGAGAGGGCCAGGTGGAGAGGAAAGGAGAGGAGACTCCTGACAGGACGGCTGTTCAGTTAGCTCCTGTGGTCTCCCTGGCTGCTCCTGTGTGCTCAGATCAAAGGGCTGTCTTGTTGCCGTGTGGTCCCTCCATTTGCCCCTCAGCAAGCAGCCGGGGAGCCTATTTTCTCCAAGCGGTGACAGCAGCCAGTGATGTTTTAAGTCTGAGCTACTTTCCTTCACTCCCCCTCAATTCACTCAGGTTATTTGACTGGCAGGGAATTTTTCATTGGGATGCAAGGCATGAAAGGCGAGGTGTGGGGGCAAGGCGGGAGGGAGATGTTGCTTAGATGAGTAATTAACCAGTCATTCAAAGTCGAGTGCTCATATTCAAGTGGAAACACAGAAATGTGCGGACAAGTCAAATACCAAATCCCCAGCCGTCATGAACAATTACTTACCCCAAACAGTAATGTTTGCGAGATAAAGCCGACAGTCGAGTCATTGTCCATTGTTTACTGCACCGCGGTTTCAGTTTTTCCCCTTTGCTACAAGTTATAGTACAATGTGTGCAGAGGTTGCCCAGTTAATGTGATGTAATACGGTGCTGTGAAGCACTTTCATGCTACAGTGCTGCAAAAAAATGTGCTCAACAATGGAACCTGCTTCTATCTTGCAGAGTCAGTCTTACACATATTCAGTACATACTGTAACTATTAAACCACTTCTGATTGATCAGTGTAGTCTTGTGGTAATCAATTTGTTCACTATCTGGCCAAAAGTATGTGGACTTCCTCTATTTTGTATGGTTTGTGCTAGGCCCCTAAGAGAGAGATCTTAATGCTACAGCAGACAATGATATTTTGGACAGTGTTCTTCTTGGACAGTTTTAGGATGAACCTTTGTGGAAGAACTTCGCTGGCCTGCAAAGAGCCCTGATTTAAACCCCATCCAACACCTCTGGGAAGAATTGGACACCAACCGCGAGCCAGGCCTTATCATCCAACATCTGTGGCTGACCTCACTAACGTTCTTATGACTAAATGGTAGCAAATCCCAGAATCTTGTGGGAGACCTTCCCTGGAGAGTGGAGGCTGTTTTCGCAATGGAACGGAATCAGAAGTTCAACATCACATATGAGTGTAATGTTCAGTTGTCCACATTCTTTTGGCCAGTTAATGTATTTCAATTTGAAAACAGAAACCTAACTGCACATTTCCCTCATACGCGTCTAAATGTTTTTACCGTGCGTCCTGCCTCATTGTTGTGACGGTTCATCGCAGACCGAGCGTCTGGACGATTCTCTCTGGCGTCCGCGAACTCCCTGGATACCAGCACCCCAAACTCTGCATCCTCACTGCAGCCTCCCCACTTCCAGCCCTCCCCAGGAGGTCCCTTGTGGTGGGAATCACAGCCGCACATGGTGGATGTGCCCTCAGCACAGGAGCGGGTCACAGCAAATGCCACGCCTGCTGAGGCTATAGCGTGGACAAATGCTGACTCTCTGGTTGCTGAGAGATACAGAAAAAGACAGAGAGATAGAAAGTGTGTCAGTCTTGTGTTTAACATGGACAAGGCAATCTTTACTACTGCCAACATCCAGACAGGGTTATTGAAAAAGGATAAAGGATACCTCCAGGCAAAAACCTTTTAACACAACACTTCATCTTTGAGAAGCCACATTTATGTACCGGTATTTGCCACTGTGAAAGACAAGAAGCCAATAGGAAAAAACTCTAACCCTCTCTTATTTTGAAATATGTAAACATGGTTCATGGTTCACAGTATTTATGTATAATCATCAGCGATGAGGAAGCACATACTACAGGACACATGAAGGAGCCTAAAAGCAGAGTCCCTGCAGTGACATCAGCCCATTGTGGTTGTGTCAGGAGGGTCCAATGCTCAGTGGGATCTCAGTGACCCTCTGTCATCCCTGAGGTGTGCTGCTTTGCATCTGGATAGTGTTTCAGGAATGTTGTCACCCCCCCCCCCCCCCCCCCCCCCCCCCCCCCCCCCCCCCCCCCCCCCCCCCCCCCCC
>NC_060163.1:22668886-22677054 GCF_021292245.1 Micropterus dolomieu | reverse complement strand
GGAGGGTCCAATGCTCAGTGGGATCTCAGTGACCCTCTGTCATCCCTGAGGTGTGCTGCTTTGCATCTGGATAGTGTTTCAGGAATGTTGTCCCCCCCCCCCCCCCCCACCCATCCTGTTCAGAGCCCAAGGCCTTCTGGTGAAACCTAGCAGTGTGTCGACCTGTTTCTTTTTTACACAGAGGGATGGAGTTACACCTCCTTTGAAGGCAACAGCTTATTATGTAACCAGACACCATTGTTTCACAATCACAGCACACTTACCGTGGCTCACCAAATACACTCCACTAGTATGAAGGTATTTTTGTGTCTTTTTTATGCAAGCAAAAAAAATGTTTTGAGAGCATATTTATCGCACTGCAATCAAAAATTAAGTTTGTAATTAAAAATAAACAGGCCTTTTTTTTGTGTCACGAAAAGTTTAAATTGCTAATTTGTCGTTATTGATTGCAAGTTAAAAAGTTTTCCTTGCAAGTCAGAGAGTTTTGCAAGTAAAGGTTTTGACAGTCGAAAAAGGTCTAAATAAGAGATTCTATTGGTGGTTTGACTGACCAATCATGGGTTTGCATCGAACGCATGGCCACGCCCACAATCCCCTTGCTCCGACGGCTCCGACCACTTTCTGGAGACAGAGGTGTAGCCTGTCCAGGCCTTTTTATATACAGTCTGTGGTACAGGCTAGATGGAGGTAAGTTGACATTGTGTTGCTCATTTCAATAGAAATGCTTTTTAAATGTAGTATGGCATGATTTAATGATCAGAAAAAGGTCACAAAGTCTATCGCTGTCCCCTTTTTTTAGAATGACATGTATAACAGGTAGCTAATGTTAGCCATCTTGGCATGAAGCTTGACTGGCAGTGCATTTGTGCACTCAGACATGACGAGCTGGGCTAAGGTTAGCTACTCGTGTTTAAAACACATTGTACATGATATCCAGCTAAACTAGCTTTTTGTGACTGTGGTAACTGAAGTTTATGGTCACACAGCACTGTAATAATGCTAATGTTATATTGGAAATACAGACCGTTATCTAGATATTTTGAAGTGCTGTTGCCTTCTTATGTTTTCTCCTATAAAGTTAGATGTGACATAGAAGAATTTATTACACTCATTTATTTTACACCCATAGTTGCAGTGAGGATCATTGGTGACAGCTTGTGTCCAGCATGGTGCCCAGAGAGCTTAGGAAACATCTTCACCCTGCTGGACGGCTCTTGGTCTGGTTGGCTTCTCCCCTTCTTTTCCCCTCCCTGCAAAGAGGTGCACCATCAGATGTCCTCATCATCCACTGTGGCGGCAACAGCATTTAAGGTTAGCTCATTAATTAACAAATTAGCCAGCATTAAGCAATGCCAAGCTGTGCTAACATAATGTGAGTGTATGCTAGCCGTAGTTTTTAAACCAGCATGCACGGAAGTCAAGACGTAATAATACTTTTGACAAGTAATTGGCTTTACTTTGCATGTTACTGTAACGGGGTGGTCAGGGAGATGAAGGATTTGCGGACACTATCAGAAACAGTGGCTGTACCTTATGAAGACTGGGCCTACAGGGCTGTAGGGCGAGTTATGTAAAGCTAGATTAGCTAGCAATATGTGTGTGACAGGTGCTTCTTATTTTGTGTCTTCGCTCTCCGGCTGCAGGTATTTCTAACCTGTCATCTGTCTCTCATGTAGGACGTGTGACGGCCCCTGCTTAGTCTACTTCTACCTGATATGGAGCGCCTGGGCCCAGTGTGCTACAGGATATAAAAGTCCCACATTCCATTGTGGCTGGCTGTCTCCCTGACAGCACCTGCACCTTACTGCTTTGCTGAACCATTGTTTTTATTTTTACTCCACACCTAATCCCACAGTATATGAACACTACTTATTTACCACTGTTACTATCCAGGTTCCATTATTATAATTACTGTTACAACTATTACACATTTTCATTTATTTAAGTGTATTAACTGTACATTATTTCAAGTCATACAAAACAACAATTTTAACCTTTTTACTGCTGTTTTGCAGGATAGGATTTTAATTTGTTTAACTGTTTCTTGTGTAGTGTAATCATTTGTTAAATAAAATCAGGCAAGACTAATAATCGGTTCCATCCATCTTCAACCGCTTATCCTGCATACAGGGTTGCGGGACTAATCATCAAGTTAGCTATGTTAATTTGAAACATAGTAGTGATCTAAACCTTTCACAAAATATGATGGTTAATAGTTGTAAATGAAAATAATGAGATGGTATTTATAGTATTGGTATATATGGTATTTAACATGTTGAATCTCTTTTTGCAGAAAGTAAAAAATGGAAAGCAAGAGACCAGTGTGAAATCCACTTAGAAGTTTTATAAATAGCTTCTCAATAAATAGTTTTGAAGCTCCCTAGGAGGTGTCATTTATTGTGACCTCTGAGAAGTCTTGTAGATATTGCACAGGTATTGTGAGGCTTTACCCGTTTAGTGAGGCAAAAGGAAAAAAACTAAATCAGCTGATAGAAAGCACCTATTAATCAGAGGTGCACATCAGCTGATTGTTTGTCTTTGCCTCCCTGTTAAACCTTCATGATAGTGTATTTGCCTGAGAAGACCTCAGAGTTTGAAACATTGCAATAAATGAGACTGCCTAGTGGGATTCATAATTACTTAGAGTGCAGGTCATTCTTATTTTTTCACTCTAAGCCCTTTTATTCAGCACTATGTGAGCATAGTTTGTTGGATGTGCAAGTTTTTGTGTTTGAACTAGACAGTACAGTATATAGTATACAGTATATCAGAATGTGAAATCTAGCTAATTTGACATCTTTCTGTTGGAGGGTCGTCACTCTCCATTGTCCCTGCCACATCTGCCGAAGCTTACCTAATGTCATGTTCAAACAGTCATGGGAGGTCTTGGGGGGGATCTGGGTTTTAATTTCATTTTTTGAAAATGCGATGGCTGTTCAAGCAGTTGCTCAGATCACGGCTGCCTTGTCGAGAAGAAACGGAGAGAAAAAACTGAAAAAAGCAGCCAAAAGGAGGCAGAGGGAGAAATTGTTAAGAGCAGGAGGTAGAGGTGAATGTTTGTCTAATCGTTGTCCAGCAGACTGAGGTGCTAAGTGGTTGACTCAGCGACAATAACAACACTTTGTGTCACAGACGAAAACAGGATCTTCATGCCAGGGTGCTGGAGGTAAAGCCGGTGCAGGTCGTCCTCCATGTTGACCAACTTCATGCTGATGACCTCCCGCATGCTGCTGCTGCCACAGTGGATGATGAGGACATCTGATGGTGCACCTCTTTGCAGGGAGGGGAAAAGAAGGGGAGAAGCCAACCAGACCAAGAGACATCTGGCAGGGTGAAGATGCTTCCTAAGCTCTCTGGGCACCATGCTGGACACAAGCTGTCACCAATGATCCTCACTGCAACTATGGGTATATGTGATGGCCTAAGCCACACAGGTTAACAGCCAGCAATGGTAATACCGCACACAAGCTATGTTTTAAGTACACAAGTTATTTTTGCAGTTGGCCACACCCAAATAATTCATGATTTCAAAACACAGACCACATAGTTTATTTCAGGTATAATATACATTTATTTGCTTTAGCCATACACTGTTTAAATGGAGTGCACACATTTTCATATTGTAGGGTTATCTAAACATTTTCTGTTCTATTAATCATTGTTTCTTTGTTACCATGTTGGAGAGAGGTCTGTCCTGGAGGAAGAAAGGCATGGCCAAGGGTGGAGGACTGTTTTATCCAGTGGCCTGCCAATCAAGCCGTACCATGGGCTGCCATGTTGGAGGGGGATTTTGGGTTTAGTTTGTTTTACTTTGTTGTCCATTTTGTTTTCCCCTTATGTGTAAATTGGTATGGCCAAGACACTATATATGTTCCCTTGTGTCTCATTCATTTAGGTCAGTTTGTTCAGTTCATATCCTGTTTTGTTGTATGCTGTTTTGCGTATAGTTCTATTTTGTTGACCTCTTTTATAGGCCAAGATGTTAAGTAAATTTAAAAAATAAAAAACAGTTTTCCAAGAAACTCCTGTTCTCCTCATTGCCTGACTGTTTGGTCCCTGACAGTGTAAAATAAATGAGTGTAATAAATTCTTCTGTCACATTTAACGTTACAGGAGAAAACGTAAAAAGGCAGCAACACTTCAAAATATCTAGATAACGGTCTGTATTTCCAATATAACATTAGCGGTCTAAAGCCTATTACAGTGCTGTGTGACCATAAACTTCAGTTACCACAGTCACAAAAAGCTAGTTTAGCTGGATATCATGTACAATGTGTTTTAAACACGAGTAGCTAACCTTAGCCCAGCTCGTCATGTCTGAGTGCACAAATGCACTGCCAGTCAAGCTTCATGCCAAGATGGCTAACATTAGCTACCTGTTATACATGTCATTCTAAAAAAAGGGGACAGCGATAGACTTTGTGACCTTTTTCTGATCATTAAATCATGCCATACTACATTTAAAAAGCATTTCTATTGAAATGAGCAACACAATGTCAGCTTACCTCCATCTAGCCTGTACCACAGACTGTATATAAAAAGGCCTGGACAGGCTACACCTCTGTCTCCAGAAAGTGGTCGGAGCCGTCGGAGCGAGGGGATTGTGGGCGTGGCCACGCGTTCGATGCAAACCCATGATTGGTCAGTCAAACCACCAATAGAATCTCTTATTTAGACCTTTTTTGACTCACAAATCTTTTCCACTTGCAAAACTTTGTAACTTGAAAAACTTTCTGCCTTGCAGGGAAAACTTTTTAACTTGCAAAAGTCTCTCACTTGCAAAACGGTTGAACCTGCAAAACCATCTGACTTGCAAGAAAAACTTTTTAACTTGCAATCAATAAGGACAAATTAGCAATTTAAAGTAAAAAATTTTAAAAAGACACAAAAATACCTTCATACACTATAGCTCTGTAGCTCTGTTATAGAAAAACACACACACACACACACACACACACACACACACACACACACACAGAGGTATGGGGAGGTGTCCATCAGCAGTGGCTTGACTTTTCAAGAGCATTGAGTGACCTGAGTTTCTGATATGCGCAATTGCGTGATATGACTTTTGAAATTTGTATGAACACGACCAGATAATTAAACCTTGTATTTTACAGACCGCTGTGGCTACTAAAGCCAGAAATTCCTCAGCATTTCCACTGCCAATGAGACCCAATCAGACTACTTTACAAGCCACAGACAAAGTTTACTTGTGTTTTGCTGGAAGCTAGTCTCATGTTCCCACCCTGAATGTGTCTGCCAGCAAAGTTACAACATAAACATACCTTTTTATGTTAGGTATTATTATGATGCAACAATGATCAATATCTGTGCTGTTTTATGAATATCACTAAAGATAAATTATTTTTTATGTATCTATATTTCTGACATTTCTGAGTGTATATATGCTAATGATTTACAGGGTAAAAGGATCATCTGATGTGGTCTTTTGTTGTGAAAATGTAAAACAGATACTGAAATAATGCACTGTATGTTCAGTATTATTTAAACAATAATGCAAAGTGTTATTTTTTTAGATGGAGAGTATCTTATTTAATCTAAACACTGAAATAGCAACTAGAGTTTTGTGTGTCTGGAAACATTGTATTTTTACCATTCACTGGTAGTAAAAGGATACAGTTTTGTTTAAATCTCCAGTGAATCCTTGCATGATTGGATGACACACAGTCCTCTGGTTCGGCATCCCTGCTCGCCCTGGCAAGCCTAGCTGGGCCCTCCACAACAGGGGCCTGTGAGCCCTGGGCCCCTGGAGCTCTGGCTGTTAGCCAAGGCTAGTGCTGCTCCTGCTACCTGCTGGGCCCATCAATCCGCCTTTGTTTTCCTTGTGTCACACTGTATTATCCACACAAAGGACCCAGCGCCCCCACAGCCCAGCTCTGCCCGGAGCTGGCATTCCCTAAACCCCCCACCCCCCACCACCCCATTTCTCTCCAGCCACCGCTCTGCCAACACCCTGAGCTGAAATCCCATACACCACCACCCACCACAGGACCTCAAACCCCCACTTCCTCCAGGAATCCACCAACAGTCCCACCATGGCCAACACACAGCTTAAGGTGGCTGGTGCTGGTGGTTGGTAGCTCTTCCTTCCCTAGCTCGAACATTTCCATTCATCACTACCAAAGTGAGATGCTCTTCTTCCCTCCTTCCTTCCTTCCTTTGCTTCCTCATCCTAAAGTGCACACCCGGGCTAGCTTGGGAGAGATCCCCTTTCAGCCTGTTTTCATGACAGAGTCAAAAGGGCGTGTGAATGGGGCGTCCGTGGGAGCTGGACTGTGTGAGGCGCGCACTGGTCTTCATGCACAGTAGGGGTTGAGCGGAGCCCCCCGGCCCTTTTCTATTGCCTGTAATCTCATTTGGCCTTCCCTCTCTTTTATTTGACTGAGGAGCTTGGACTGCTCACACTGCCCATTTCTGCCCAGATTCCTTCCCCTCTGACATACAGGGTAATTCATTTCCAATCAGCAGCCTCACTCACGACACACAAACTTCTTCCTTCTATTATTAGGGACTGCAAAGCCTTAAGCGGGACACCTGTGCCTATTGTTTCCCACAGTCAGGTTTAGTGTGGAGATATCTTACAATAAGTATTCTGCGTGTGAAGCACCTGATGGATGTCTCCAGTATATCAGCTGTACTTGTCAGGTTTCGTTGACAGATTTACCGCATTGACCCTCTTTCATGTAAGAGAGTGTAAACACAGTTGGGAAAACCAAAAATAAGTCACTGACTGAAGACAAATGCGATATTGAAGGTAAAGATAGATGGAAGTTGAATAATGTGCCAGTACTTGTACCTGCAGTCATTTCTCACAGCAGCCAGGAAAGGTGTATATTATTGTAATTGCCATAGTTAGTCTTTTGTCAGCAGAAGCCCAGAGAACAGGCAGGGCTAACCCTTCAGGTGGAAACTGTTAAATGCAATGTTTTGTAAGAGTTTGCAATAGCCTCAGCTGTATAACCTATACGGACAGGTGTTGTTTGGCTCATTTAAATCCTTTAATTTATTCTGCAACCCTCAGATACATGTGTACAGTACATAGTTAAAGCTGTAAAGATTCATGGCAGCCTTTTCGCTTAACAATTTACCTTTATCTAGCACAGGGCCGAAGATGGCCAGGTTGTCCTTGATGGTGGTACAGTTCCATCGGCGGCCCCTAAACTGATGCTGGCATTCCTGGATCCCCAGCTTTACACCCTCGGCAACGCTAGGCATGATTTCTATGTAGTTACGACAGAAACGCAGTTGCTTGGGCACCAGGCCGGGGATAGAACCACACAGGATGGGTTGGGAGCCCAGAGACGAATACTGCTGCCCAAGGGCAAGGGACCTGTGACACACAGAGAGGGAAAGCATCATTTAGCGAGATCTGCTGGATAACATCTCTGCGTCTGTGTTAAGCACTCTAGGAGACTGAGAATAAAAAGAATTGCAACATGATCAGAAGAGGTTCATTACCGCAACCAAACACCCAACAGGTCATCGCTGCAAATAAAAAACAGGCTCATCATCTTTTCATATCACATTTCTTACTCTTTACTTTTTAGGGTTTATTTTGAACCTCCATACGTTTTTGGTACTGGCTAAAGTGTCCATAGCACAAAAACCTGTTTCTAGTACTGAAAGCTAACATTGTTGTATCTCTGTTCAGATTAATAATCATCTTGTCGACGTATTCTTTGGCCAATTTATGCCAACATTTTGGACAGTTCTATTAACAGCAAAGTCTTGTACTGCTGCTTGTGTTTAGAAAACATTTAACATGTGAGAATTTTTATTTATTTTGTTAAATGAACATAAAGGTTTTGTTTTTGCACTGGTATAGAAACATTTCAAATTATAACCAGCCTTCATTCTCTCACAGTTTTATAGGATGTGGGAAGTGAAACTGCTCATCTCAAAGTAAAAGTGTGTGCCCTCCCTGAACTCAACCCCACAATAGCAGTGATGGTGACCTGCCAGGGAGGCCCCCACGAAAGGCAACCTGCTCTACGAGGGGAGACCACTTCTGTATTCATTAATCTCAGGTTTAACTTTAAACGTAGCTCTGTGACAATGCATTGATTCATACATGAGTGTTTAATTGATTTATGTGCTTAATATAGTTTATACAAAGAGCTGCTGTTTATTTTCACCGGGGGGGG
>NC_060163.1:22650459-22668861 GCF_021292245.1 Micropterus dolomieu | reverse complement strand
GGGGGGGGGGGGGGATAGTAGGGCTAATAGGCCCACTTCAGGGCAGGGATACAAGCTATTAGCACTGACTTTTCAAAGTGTTCCCACTTGTTAGCATACACAGATCTACTGATCTAACAGATAACACACAAGAACCTGTCAGCTTAGTTTGGGAAAAGCCCCCGTACACAATTTCAAATATATAAAAACACCTGCCTCGGCAGTTCATCATTAATTTGTGGTTTGTGTAGTTCAGGCTGATTTTTGAAGAATGACAGTGTATATAGCTGAGCTTTCTGGTGATGGATGAAAATACCATATCTAAAGCTATGTGCCTTTCCAGAAAGCGCATGCAGATGTGCCTATGCAGGGATTAATCACCACAATGAGACAGACAAGATCTGCTTGTGATGCCAGAAACCATTATAGTTTCATTCAGGTAATTAATTTTAATTGCCTTTTATTTCTCTTGAAATAAAAGTGTGAGAAGACATGTTTGCCATGCCCATGTTTTAACATGCTTTTTGTGATGACAAGCTCCAACAAAACTGTATGGTTTCATCTAGAAGCATATGCAATTACTGTAGGATGTCAGATTCAGATTTCTTGTTTATGTATTTCTGGGCATGAAGTATATCCCCTGAAGAAACATACATGTTTCTGTACAGGTCTACATTCTTAAGAGATGGGCGCTTTACAATGGGTGTATGTGATTTGGGTGTTTGCAGGGCTAGGGATGTGAAGATGTGCTGCCAATTCAGAGAAAGGATTTATCAGTGTTAAGCAGACTCTCCAGCACTTGGCTGAGAGGATCATGGGGGAACAATTGACGCTGCTCAGATCAGAGCGCCACTCAGGATGACCTCAGGATCCCCGCAGGGTGCAACCCAATCATGGCAGCCAGTGACTCTGACAGATGAGTGCTGTGCCCCACCCCAACACAAAAGTCAAGCCATTGAAGTCATGGGGGTGGGGGGGGGGGGGGGGGGGGGGGGGGGGGTAATTTCACAGCTCATGTGCGCTTTTGCTTTCTACATATGGCTACCACCAATACCCTGCCCCCGCATCCCAACACCATCATCCCCTCCCATACACTGTTTTTGATCTCAGGTGAGCATTGTTACAGCAGGTTCCCATGCATCAAGGTTTGCCAGTGGAGGTTACACACTGAGACATGAGGTTGGTCTGATGGAATTGACGATCACATACAGTAATCAGCCACTTGTGTTGTTGGCATAGGCTCCCTGACTGAGAGTGATAGACACATCAAATCTTATGTTTCAAAATGAAACCCTGTCTGATCACAGTTCCTCAAGGATAGTGCAGTTACATAAACTATTCAAAATTTCAAACACTGCTATGCACAAGGAAAACATGTCTCTTCTCTTTCATATTCAACTTGAAAACTGTTTTGCCCAATTTGATGTTCCCATGCAGAGTTAGTAATTTGATAGGGCTCATCAATCTCCGTTCATATTCTTGTCTTGAGTTTACCGAAGCGAAGGCTGCCACATTAGCTCATCTGCCAGGACCATCCCACCAACATCACTGAGTTCAAGTGTTGCTGACTTCACTCTGTCTGGTGACTGAGTGACTAAGGACCTTAATTACACTGTCTGCTAGCTTGGTTACTGCCCATTAATCTCTCAGTCATGGGATGGACCACAGTGGATGATGCCATGTAAAGAGCTTGGATTTGATCCCTGGTGTCACATGCTCCCCAACAACATCGTCGTTTAACTCAAAGGAAAATCTCTCTGGCCCAAGTGAGATATCTGTGTATTTAGAACTCTGTGCCAACCTCTGCTACATTTCGGGTTCTATTCAGGACACCTAAACTACTTGCCCACCTCTCTGACATACTGGCTTAGCCAGTGAATTTGGGATTTCTGATGGAATCAATTAGCTAACCGCATGGGACTTAGTGGTGGACATAGCATGTTTAGACTAAAGGCTGTGGATCTGCCAGCCTATTTGTCTTTGTTTGCAAAGGATGTGCCTCACTTGATCCATATGGACAGATGAGATGAAAGGGATATCTTTTTGGCTAGGTGCTAATGAGAGTCTTAACCCTGAGGGGTTATGAGGCGTATCGTGCAAACAGACACACACACAGACTCATGCATGCAGACCACATGTGTGCCATGCTGATCCTGCCTGCTTTGCCTCACTTCTCGGAAGCCACAAGCAACGTGTCTCAACCGAGTGAGGGAGCAGCAGACGCAGAGACCTCCACAGAGGCAGAATGCCGGGGGAATCTGCTGCAGGGGACGAGACAAGCTGCAGAGCAGCAGCGAATGGCAGGGCTTGGCAGGTGCATGCCCAGGCAGGTATACACGGGGCCTCTACTGGCCTTGGGGGTTTACACCTTAGTTGGGGGTTTTCTCAGTAACCAAACTGGGCTGATGTGAAAGTATGATGGCCGCTGGAAACCACAGAAGTGAAGCAGGAGAAACAAACAGATTCTACCACACACCTCGCTGAAAAGTGGAAATTCACGCAATCAAGATCATAACACTGTCAACAAAAACTTTTGATTCAACAATGATTCACTATGCAATAGAATCACAACTACAATGTCTGCTGCTTGGATAGAAAAGTGAAGTGGCAGGGGTGTCTCTATTGCATCTCTCGGGGGGGGGTTGTCTCCAAGGAAGCACAGCTTAAGTCAAGAGGTGAGTCAAGGACTCTTGTACTATCAGAAATATGTTGCAGCTGCTATTTTGGAAGGTCTGCATTACAGGGGTCAGTGTGTAGTGCATGTCTGTCCACAGATGAGACTTCTTTGTTTTGACAGACTCCAATGTCCAGAGGCACAAAAAGTACCAGGTGACCCTCTGAACCTGTTGAGCAGAACATGACATCTGACCTTACTGCCTTTAGCCTGATGGCCCACAGAAACAGTTTGAAGTTCATGACCAGGGCCCATATGCAAGTTTTTAAGAGCAGGGGTGCTGATCTCTAGCTTGTTTGCCTCATTAATCAAATAGAAGATCATTATGATCAGGTGCCTGCTCATTCTCAGATTCTACAGTGATGTATACATGTGATCAAACACGACTTCAGTATATGCTGCCTGAGTAAAACTCTCAATTTTCAAAGTTATTCAGGGCAAACCCAATGCAGGATCCTTACTCTGTTCTGCAGGGTCCTGGCCTATGGTCCTGGCCCTTAGCATGGTGTAATACATTTTGGATACTGACAAAGTATCACATCGGCTTGAGACTTCAACTTATGGACACATACAAATGCAGATGGTACTACAACAAAAAGCACTTTGTTACATTGTACCTGTGATGGTCAAAAAGCGCTTACATTACTTTAAGGAACACATTTAGCATTTTATTTTCATAACCATAAAAGATGTAGCTTAGCCTCATTTAAGTCAACCTGCAACACATTTACTCTCCTCTTTACTCATCTGGAGCCACAATTTGAATTGTAAATTACAAGGTTAATTTATAAATATTTAGGTTATTTCCTGTCATTCATATAGTAAATGTTCACATTTTTCTTGTAGTGCACAAAACAAGTGACCAGATCGTCCATCTTTGGTTAGAATGTGATATCCTGCAGCAAACGGAATACTTTTAGTTGGATAAAGTTAGAAGCGAATTTGAGGACTCTGGAAATATCTTCAAAACAGTGGTAAATGTTCTTAAACGACCATTTAAAAAAAAGACTATGTATTTAGCCTTCAGAAAAACAAAAACAGAGCTAGCTAAACGTTAGCTGTGCTTTCCAATTTACGTTCAAGTGTAAAAGTTGATTTACGCTACATGACAGCTGAATAAAGAATATCTCCTTTACCTTTTATAACTACACATTTTTCAAAAGCGGCTTTAGTTTAACAAGATCAGCTACTTTATAACAGACGTCAATATAAAAATGATGTTAGTGCATTGACGCTAGCAGTCATCACTGCTAGCTAACATTAACTAAAGCTTCATTTTCTGAAGAGATAGCTTCCAAACAAGAAGTTAAGTCATAGTTTGTTTCTTTGTTTCAGCTTATTTTCTTAAGTACAAGTAGCAATACCACAAAGTATAAATACTCCATTATAAGTACTCATATAGGCAGACTGCCCCCTGTTCATTCATTGCAATGTTATATGGTAACAGCCAGTATCGATCATGGTGATCATTAATAGATGGACATGTCTGCAGCATTTCAATGTTGTAGCTGGTTGAGGTGGAGCTGATAATCGGCTAAGATACTGTGGAGTAGTTTCATTGATAAAAATGCACATTTATAAGTCTTAATCTACAAAGTAACTATTAACTACAGATGTTAAATAAATGTAGGGGAGTAAAAAGTTCCATATTTGTAATTTGTAAATGTAGTGGAGTAAAGTCAGAAGTCCAAATTAACAAATTGGAAATACTTAAGTAAGGTACAAATATCTTTAAACTGGGCTTAACTGCAGAACTTGAGTACAGTTTGTATTTTGTTAGTTTTCCACCTCTGGTCAACCTTGAGCACTTGCCAGAAACGCAAACATTGAAATATGTTTTGTGTTAAGGTTGTTTGGACTGAGTTAATTCAGAGTTTTTAGTAGTTTTGCGTTGTTAAAATGGAAACTAATGTATGAAAATAAAGCAGAAATGAAAAGAGAGGGATTAGAGAGCCTGTCACAATCCATCCCTCCATACATACATTATTCCTTAGGCACTGTTCAAAGGCTCATGGAAACCTGCCTGCATGTGTGAAGACAGAGTGAACTGCATGGTTGTGTTGCTACTTGTAAGTTCCTACTTCCAATAAGGTTATCACTAAGATGATGGCAAGAGGTGGGATGCTTTAATCGTATTGCCCATTCTGTGCAAACATTGGAAAAGTGTTAATTGTGTACCGGGCTTGCACCCTTGTTGCAGGACATGCTGAAAACTGCTGACACATGATGTAATTTTCCATTCCGTTTCATCACAAGCTGAGACACTCTCCAGACTATTGCTTTCAGGTCAAAAGGAGACTTAGAGCTGATGATGTATTCAACTGCACCTCATTTATGCAGAGCCGTAATTAGGGTTACCAGGATTTGTTAAACTCTAATGCTTTAATGAATCTCTCATTAGATCTTCTATACATCACTTTTATCAAAGAGATGTATAAAAACATTTAGGCTAGTTCCTAAATATGAAATTTCCTGTATTTCCTGTTAGGTGTACATGTTTAAAGCTGCAGCTTAATAGAATAAATAAGGCCTTAGGATTCAGCCTTTACAAACGGATTTGATACTGGCTTCAGATTTGATAAAATTCTATTCTTTTCCAATGTATTTGCCACACTGGTGATTGGCGATGGGTGCCAGTCATTCTTAGCCATGTCTGAACAAGTTAACTTATTTCATTATAGAGAAATTAATGATAACTTATGCTCGGTTTGTGCCCGAAGCACTGAGCCCCAAGTGTGTTCTATCGCTTCCTCTGTGAGAGCCAGGCTCACAGACTGTGAGAATATTGTTTGCATTAAACTCTAATCTACCTCTAATTTACCTCTATATGTTGATGCCGCAGCTCAACTTGTCAGATTTGCCTGGAGGACATCTTGTTGCTAAATGAGGCCCTCGCAGAGCAGTCAGAGATGTGCATCAAAAACATTGCCATCAGAATTTCGTTTATAAATCCCACAACAGAGTCCGCGGAGAGATAAAGACGCTCGAAAGAGAGTAAGTGGGCCACGGAAAGTTGCCGGCTTTGCCCGAGGATGGGACTTTTCCTGGTGGAGGCTGGAATGCAAAGCTCCTGTCTGTGTTTTGTTGTCTTCTCTTTTTCTGTGGCACACTTTTGATTTGTAGTCCAACAGCTCCTGGCTGATCAGATAAAAAATGACAGGATCCAAGAAAAATGTTCCAACCTGTTCTATTTTTTTTTTACCTCCTTTGCCTCCCTTCCTTTCCTCTCTGCAGACTGTTGCAAAGAGTGTGGAGTTGGGACAAGGAGCCCCTGCAGTCACATGTATGGAGACATGAAGAGGGAAACTGAACAGTGTGTAAACTTGTGAACCTGCCTGTCAGGAAGTGAATGAGAGCAGCAGTAGCTCTGCACAGAAGTGCACTGGAGAGTACTGACAAATGCATGTCAGACTGGGATCTTGGTGTCTTGGTCTTTCTGTAGATGGACACAACAGAGTCTGAGTAGTCTTGAAAGGACAGTGGCTGTTTTGAATGAGAGTCTTGAGGGACTCTGTGAATGAACCACAACTCAAACTGTGTGTTGTTCCCTGCCTCTGCTCATTAGGGGCAACACTGTCGCTTGAATTGTCAGCAGTAATGCATTCTATGCAAATCACAACTCGTAAAGGATTGTCTGGAATCTTCCTTTGTATGTCTGGAATTTCTTTGTGGAAATTTCAAACACCACATCATGTCTTTAAACATAATTACAAGCCTAATTGCTGTTGACTTTCTCGTGCTTGGTTGATTTGGAAAAAACTTTTGAAAAAATGGAATGTGAAAGTACATTGTGGGGGATAAACCAGGTTAACAAAGCTTGCCAATCCACTGATTTCTCTTACAGGCAGTACCCTCAACAGCCCACACTGGTTAAGAGCCTAACCCCTATTCTGCTGATCTGCAGGTCCCCATCTTTATGAAATGAACATCACTATGTATGTTTTTGCACCTCCCATTTACCTTCGTATCCCTCAGTAGGTCTGGGTGTCTTAGATCGTTACTGTTTTGGTGCAGGCTTAAATACTGTATATCTACTGAACTTTTCACAAGCTGGCATCAAACGTCTGACAAGATTCCCAATCTTGTTCATGTATTCTTTGATAAGATCATTCCTAATTTGGATATCAATTTTGCCAAATTTTCCTTTTTTTAACTTTGCTAAATAAAAATGGGTTTTGTTCAAAAACAGATCCATTTCTCAATTTTAAGCAACAAAAAAAGGCATCATTTTGATACCAGTATCTGCATAATACCGCTAGCATTGAAAAACTGCCCACCCTAACCTGAAGAGGATATGTGTGCAACATTATGTCATTATGTCATCTTTGTTGGTGACCTTTGTCCCATTTTTTTATTATATGTAAAAAGAGCACTTGCAGTTTAGAGTTGATGAATGGTGTTCCTCTCTTCCTTACCACACTGCATCTATTAATTGTTAGGTTGACCTGACCAGTGACCTGGGGGCTTTGGCTGAATATAGGCTGTATAAGTGTGATCTGCACATCTTTGTCACTGACCCTGTGTACCTATAACCTCTTTAACAAGCCATACAGGTGAGATCAGCCATGTAATGAAGACTTTAAATATTGTGTGTTTGTGCCCCCACACGTGTCCCCTAACAAACTCTTTGCCCTTGGCCGTTGCTGTTTTCCCTTTGAGGAACTGCCCTGGCCTGTGTTTTAGTGCAGCTAATAGCTGTGCACGGGGGGACTTTGTCATTTCCTACAAGAGCTCATTGCATGTCCTTTGATGGTGGGTGAAGATTAGGACTCGCCTTCGCTGCTTTGAAAAATCACTCTCCTTTGAACCTCCCACCTAGTTTGGGTTTCGACTGGATAATGTTATCCCACATGCTTCTTCATTGAAAACAGTCTTGTAATGTTTTGCAAAGTCAAGTGTTGGATCAGCACATGAATGTTACTCACACTGACAGTCAGTTTAAGTCCAGTTTTAAAAAAAATGGTGAATGTGATGGGCAAAAGGTCAGAATATAGAAATGCATTAAATGCATCTGAGTCAAAAGACCTTTAATCAAATCAGCTCCTTGAGCAATAATGACTCATTATGGCCTTAATACTGTGGCAGTGCACCTGCTTAGGGCCAAGGTCTTAATCCTAAGTATAGGACACCTCATGGTCATACATGTTTTTGAGGAATTTACATTTACATTTATTCATTTAGCTGACACTTTTATCCAAAGTGACTTACAATTGCTATATATGACAGAGGTCACACGCCTCTGGAGCAACTAGGGGTTAAGTGTCTTGCTCAGGGACACATTGGTGTCTCACAGTGGATTTGAGCTCGGGTCTCTCACACCAAAGGCATGTGTCTTATCCACTGCACCATCACCACCCCCTTCCATATTCTCTGTGTCCCTGTGGATGTCACTCTTTGTGGAGACATTTCTCTCAAAATTGCCTTTGACCCTGGCCCTATGGCAGCCCTCAGCCATTCATAATGGAACCCTAAGGTTTCTTGTGAATGACATTCTTCTGGACTTTCCTGCTCTTTTCTCTACCTTCCACTGCCCTGTTGAGAATAATACCCAAACATCCTTGATCTTTTCACACAAGACGGCAGACAGAGGATTTTCCCGCAGTAAGAATCATTTAAGTGATCCCTTCTCCAATGGTAGGGGTTCTGGGGTTGAAGATTGGATTGACGATTGAAGGTGGGGGGTGTCACAGTCGGATAATGACATTCCTGAGACCCAGAGATGGACTCTAGAGCCCCATTTAAGCCGCTCAGGTTGAACTGGAAAGGCCTGTGTATAGACTGGGCTGTTTGGTAAAACTAGATAACTTTTCGTGAGATCTTTCAAGATGTGTGACACTGACATTATTGAGGCCACGGTGGTTCCCAAAACCTCTACAAGTTTTGCTTCAGACAGCAAACACAATTTTAGTCAGGAAATCGTATTTAGGTTCATACATGCTCCATTTTTTAATTAAAGGGTGTTAAAATTGAATCACTGAACGCTTTAAGAATGCACAAAGCCTAATTATAGAATAGTATTTATATGTGTAATACCTTTAAAATAATTTTTTTAAAGAACTATTGACAGATGGCATTTCCTGTTTTTGTAGCAGTGACTGAATATTAACCAGTTATGACTGCTTTATATTTCTTGTGTTTCCCAATTTGCTTGCCTGACTGCCAATAATGTTGCACCTGAGTTGAAGTTAAACAAACACCTGTCAAGTATATTAATTTCAAGAAATACTGGTTGATCAGGACTGCATTGATTGCTCAGTAAAGCTGATGATTATCATAAAAATAGATTAGGTGTTGAGAACAGTTTTCCATGCTGCTGTTAACACTCACACAATCACTTAATTTATCTTTCTGTCTCAGTTTTTTTCTTTACCATTTCTTCTTTGTTTGATTTCATAACCACAGCGATGTAAATCTTAGCTAATCTTAAGCATTGGAAACATTTTAAGGGAAAAGCGGAATCCATATGAGATGGCCTTACTTGAAATTACAATGAGGACCACAGAAATTTACATGTCTCAAGCAGATTTAACAGTGGTGTGATATAAACCATCACTGCTGATGCTCAATGGCTAAATTCAGCTGAGGTAATTCCTTGCTGAAAGTGACTGTCATCATTCACTTAAACCACTGCTGTTTATGCAAAGAACTCAAACATACTGCTGGCTGGCAGAGAGGCTTAAGCTGTTCTGAACATAGTTGATGAGTTAAATCGCACTGGTTTAATACAATACTAGCCATGCCGTATTAAGAACCTTGGGATTTAATAAGAACAGAATATAATGTCATAGTTATATGTTGATATTCCTCGATTATTAAACATAGGTTAAAAGGTGAAACCAAAACACAAGTCCCAGAACAGATATTTTTCATTTTCAAACCACTCAGAAAGGATGGTGTTGTCAGATAACTGGACAGAGACACCGTGGGACCTGTGAATTTGGTGTGGTCAAAACAAAGCTTTAAGCTGTCAAGAATTCTCTCAAAGCTTCATATTGCCCATTTTGTATAAAACTAGCGTTTCTCCTGCATTCTTGCATTTCCAGAAAGCCATTTACTGCTCTGCCTCGCCTTTCCAAACCCACCTCATTAGCTTGCTATGCCTTTTTCTTTCTACAACACCTCATCTTGGTCCACGCATGTGTGCAAATCACTGGAGTTATTTATGCTCTGTTTTGTTTTCAACACCCCATCTTGTAAAAGCTAGGCTGCCAGGCATAAAGCAGTCAAAACTCCTCTTCCCTCCAACTCATCCCACCTTGGCTGGAGAATTTATGGCCATGTCATCGCCCCTGAGACAGAAGCTGAGAGGACCCTGCCTGAGCCCTTTCTGAAACTCTGCACCCTCTTGTTTGATGCACCACCTTATTTTGTCTCATTTTGGACATGTTCGACACCACGGGGTGATGCCATGGACAGCACTGTTTGACACCCATTCCTCAGCACCTGCCCAGTCACCTGAAGCTACGGCTCGGCTACGGCTTTTCATCTTTCCACTCTCCCAGTAAGCCCTTCCCCAGCCTACACTTCAAAATTTGTTAGCCAAATCAAAGGTGGTGTGCATTGTAATGGTTCGAACATTATACCAGTGTCATGTAAGCTCCTTGAACAGAACAGCTGCAGGTAATTCACACAGAGAGAATCCCAGGCTCTTTGTCACTGTTGTCTGGTGGTTCTTGCTGAAGCCAGGAGTGGGTGTAAAGTCCTCTTTGCCATTAACACTTCAGCCCTGTGGCCTGTGTGCTTGGCAGCTGCCTGCTCTGTAAATGAAACCAGAAGATGCTCGTGGTTTGGACAGCACTATGGTGGGACCACATGCTAGTTGGGCCACTAAAAGTGCAGTAGCTCTGACAAGTATTGTGTTGTGAGCCAAAAGAGCTTTGTCATACGCCTACGCAAATATGTCCAAAATAGAAGATTTATGTTACAAAAGAAGACCAGGAGCCATGAGGTCAGCTGCATGTAGCTGAATTTGTAATGAGATAAACCTCTAAATTTCAGTAGCTGGTGCCAAAGCGATCTGGGATAATTTAACAAAGAATAAAACCCTGCGGCACCTAAACATATTGTCTCCTGACAAATCCGTAGTGGAGGGGGTGAATTGTGGCAGAATTGAAAAGCAAAATGATGTGCTTAACTGTTTTTCAAAAAAAACAAAAGATTAATTTAATTACAGCTGATACCCCATGGCAGAATGCAAATTTGTAATATTTTTAAAATTGTATACAACTTTGTCAGTGGCAAAGAATTTGTGTTCAATGCATGTCGTACAGCTAGCAAAAAGAAAGAAGCCAAAAACAATTCAGATTCAGTTCACGGCATGTTTGGGTGCCGGCGGCCTGAATGTAGAACAGTGACACACAATAGCAAACAAAACAAAATGACGCTTGTCTTATAAGTCATGATTGTTGTACTTCCCAAGGCACTCCTAAAATTATAAGGCTGCATTTAAAGAAAGAAAGTGATTATGGTTTAGAAACAGAAGCCTTTTTTTAGGCTTTGTTGAGTTTTCATGAGCAACATGAGTGTTGTCATTGTCCTTAAGCGATATCACAATTTATGTAATAGTGAATGATACTGACTTACACTGTTGTGTGAAAATGCCTTGCAAGTCCTTAGAGTGCTGTTGACAATTTATATCAACATGGCAACCACTCGCTAATGTAATATTTCTTAAATTAAAAAAGGAAATTTTTAATCATTTAATGGTTCCCAAATTGAAAATGTATCTTCTTCACATCACAACATATTCCAGTATGATAAATGGACCTGAGTGTAGAGGGGAAAAGAACGGCGAGCCTTTTCCGTTACACTAGTATTTGAGGTTAAGATTCTTTGGACTGGGCCGAAGAACATTTTTCCACGCAGTCAACTGAAAGTGCACATTCTGCCCTCTCAGACATGATCATTTGACCAAAAAGACTCTCTCTCCTTATGCATCTATAGGGTCTGATGCTGAAAGTGTGGATTTGTACTCACCACCAGATGGGATAGCCTCCAAGCACCCGTGAGCTGGACAACCACACACACATCAAATATCCAATCAGATACAAATCCATGAGGTAAGCCTTGTAGTGTGTGAGAGGGTAAATAGATCAATACATAGAACTTCCAGCAGGCAATAAAGAAGAGTTTCCAGGAAGAGAAGCTTTAGGGCAGCTTGATTGTTGAATGAGGGGAAGATTAAAATGATATTGAAAAAAATCTTCCTGCTGTTTTCCCCCCTTCTTTGAGTCGGGCCAGGAAAGTGTGTCTGTCTCCTAGTAGTTAAGAGAATAAGTGTCTCTCACACACATGCACACACGCTCCTACCCGTCCTCTCCTTCCCTCCCTCTCTCTGAGGTTCTTCCCTAAGGTAGATATCTTTTTCTCTCTCTCGCTACTTTTTTCTCCCTCAGGATGCCTCATCCACAGGCCCAATATTAAAGGGGGGGGGGGAGGCAGGGGGGAATGAGGTTTGGAGATGTCAGCTGGCAAGCCAATCACAGGAGATGGCCTTAGGTTACGAAAAAAAAAAATTATTATTCGTTCCCATCTGTCAATCACACGCCACCCCCTGGTAATGTGGAAAAGAAAGGAAAGAGTGAAAAGAGGGAGGGAGGGAAATGAGAGAGGGAGGTATAGGGAGGGACACATGAAAAAGGTAGAGTTGTTACTCAACTTGTTTCATCCGTGATCATTGAAAAAAAATATTCCTCAAAGTGGCTGGAGGTAGGTGAAGGGATGTAGGCCAGCTTCTCAGCAGAAGACTGCAATACAGGGTTCACGCATACTGACATACATGTTGACACATTGATTTTGTGGGGTTGTGCCCTGACTAATTGATCCGGATATACGTGCATACAGTGTGCACGCACGTACACACACACACACACACACACGTCATCACACGCATAATCACTGTATGCACTCAAAGGGACATATACAGTGAATTTTCTAAATTGTTGTCCGCCCACCCCAACAGGGGAGGACATAAAAGGGGACACAATAAAGCCATAAACTGTGGTGGTGGCTGGGCCAGGCATGCAGGGGTTATAAGCTTCAGCGGCCCAAAGGCGACACATTTTACATCAATACTATTGTCATTCTGATGGGCTGTGGGGTGAGCAGCCGTGGGACGGGGGACGGGGGGGAGGGAGAGGAGGGAGATAGACAGAGATAGATAGAGAGTGAAGGAGGAGGGTGGGACACTTGTGATGGACTTAGGCTGAAGAAACCATGCATTTGATACACACACACAAGGAGACTGACGCATACGCATACAAACAAGATACCCGGCAGAGATCAAACAAAGTCAGTTGTAGTGATGACAATCTAGTTTAAGAGGTTTTTGTCTCAGGGGATTATCAGTCGGTCATCACCACCAAAGACGTGACCACTGCAGAAGACATTTTGAAAGCAGTAATGAAGGGGTTCATCAGTATAAATGTCATACTTGACTTCAGGGAACATAACTTTTTATGATTATTTTTAGTCTACCGACCAGTCTGCTGCAAGATCTTTGCACCATGCCCTTTAGAGACTGATGTTGTCAGTGGTAACACGTTATTATAAAAGTCTGTGTTAAGATAGTAGTTTACATGATCCAAAAGTGTAAATAAGCACGAAAAGGATATTTTCGACATTCTTCCTGGGTGAACTAGTAAACTAGATTTGAAGACCTTTCTGAACACATAATTTGGTTTACTCACATTAAAAATACATTTACAAATCATTAGACCAGATGGATTACATGATAGATTTCACAACAGATTTAGTGTGTGGAGCCATATGGAAGCCAGCCTTTGGGAGATCTGTTTCCAAGTAAGAAGGGTCATAATAGGTTCAATGACCTAGTAAGAGATGTTTTATTTATTTCATTCTGATTTAATATTGTAGCAACAACAAAAAGAAAGAAATTTAAGACAATTTTATAAAAATATACATTTAAATTACATTTGTTCTAGTCATAGATTAGAGTTCACGATGCTGCTTAAATGACAAGTGACACAAATATCACTCTTTGACTGTTATTAAATACAACGTTTGTCATGGACATCACTCTAAGACAAATTCTGTCACTGTTAAGTGATTTTAAATGTACAAGCAGTATTTTTACTGCAAAATATCTCAGTTATCTTTCCCTCTGATGTGTGTTGCCAAGGGGCCGTGGTCTTTCTGCTGAGGACCTCCAAGGCATGAGTGAGCTCGGTGGACTGAGGGGGCTGGAAGGTCGCTCAGCAGGGGCTGTGAGTGTGCACTCTGCAGAGAGGAGGCTGAGTGCCCACCGCAGAGAGAGCCCAGTGACCACAGTCTGGAGGTCAGCAGTGGAGTGCCCCCCTTCATCCGCCCCTTCTGTTTTATTTCTCCATAACAAAGAAGATAGGGAAACAGGCAGTGACTGAGCAGCACTCGACCTACCGCCCTGTTTGAGAGGGGGTGGTGGAGTGGTCCCTCTGAGTCTCTAAATGTGACAATAATTGATAGATATCTTTGTGAAACTTGTATAAAGCCTGCTCTCCAGCCAGTCGCGGTGGGTAGTCTTCTGCATTCTACGAATAAAGATGATTTTTCAATGCCTCAAGTCAAGATGCGGTATGTCATAGCGGTGCTGACAACGAGGTAGATCTGTTTTCGATCATGAACATTGTCGTGTGTTACGGAATCGTCAGAAATGTGCCTAGCTCAGCTCTGGGATTTGGATGACAGTTGCTCTGTAGGAGCGATAGACGGTATACAGGGCCAGGGATGGATGTGGGGAATGTGACAGTGGTTTATGAGCGCAGGCAAAGGAATCAGTCTGCAGTCTGCAACTGAACAACATTGAAACCACGTTTCCCAGGTTGAGGCCACAAGTGCAATGCGAACTGTCTGGAAAGACAACAGCCATTAAGGTCAAGAACATTTGATCCTGATCTTGAAGGGAACTGTGACTCAACAACGCTTGTGGGTGCTGTTTTCAGTGAGGGTGTTTTGCACAAACCTCTACAAAGGAAGGCCTCGGTATGCGTGTCTGCATCGGTAGGTGCACGGGAGGGGGAGGCACACACAGAGGTCCCCTACCGGGCCGGTTTCTACGGTGACCTGAGAAAGGCCGTAACCAGGTCCGGCTCTTTCTCAGGCCTAATCAGCGTATTACCACAAAGAAGGACATGTGTTTGCCCCCCCACCTCTTTACCCTCCCTACTCAATCCGACCAGCATGGCTGGACACAGGCAGCCAATAAAACCAGGATTAGGAGGCTATCTACACACACTGGGCTGTAGCGAAAAAGTTTCTGAACACGCCCAATCCCGCCCTGCTCCCTTCACAAACGTCTTTTCAGCATTCTTCTCTGTCTCTCATTCCTTCCATCTTTCACTTTATTTCACTTGCTCCCATGTTTATATCCTTCCTTTGCCTCTTCCTTTCAGAGCCCTCACCCTGTAAGCTCCTCAAACAATGGGGCATCCAGAAATTACTCATTTTGCTGGAGCAGTTCAGCAAATTCCCAATGCTTCTTGCCCACCTCCCCCTTTATACTACGGATCCTGTGCTTTTTGCTGTTATGATAATGAAAAGTGCTCCTTCACAATGACAAAGCTGTGCATGTGCTTGGCTGCGTATTTGGATGGGAGAATATATGTGAATTCACGCTCCTTTACATATTTTTGCATGAATTCACGCTCCTCTACATAATGTGCAAAATGGAAATCTCCTATTCGAATTTCATGACCATGAACCGGATTTGTTTTGCTTCAAACTGAAAGGTAATTGCCTGGTTAATTAATACCAGATAATAACAATAACAATAAAGTCCCGGTGTGCACTGTGTTCTGTCTGTGCAGGATGTGGATCATGGTTACTGTCATGATTTGTCTAAAGAATTTTGGAAGTCATGTGCCTCTTGGTGGCTGAGAGACTGCTGCCTCATCTCAGAGTCCTTGTTAATGTATCCTGGAAATGGGAGAGTGTTAAAGATAATATCAATGCCTTTGTCAGGAGTTTTTAAGACAGGGTACAAAGACGACAAGCACTCTTCCCCCATATAAACCTTTTTCATTAGAGCAGCAAACACTTCATCCCTGTGAGGGAAGCTCTATTGGTGTGTGTGAGCTGCTCAGCAAGGTCTCACAGGGAAGAGCCTAAACTCTCAGCGGTCTTCAGCCGGACACTGAGGCGGCCTAATTAAAGGGCACTTAAGCCCCACAATGTGCACTGGTGCAGGTTGGAGTTGGTGGGGGTCCCCGCCGAGAGGGACAGAATTCATGGCACTCGTAAACAAGGGAGTCCAGGACAGAGGGACAGAAGAGGGCTATGTGCCAGAGACTTTGTTCACACAAGATGAAGAGTCAACAGCCTCCCCAGCCCTCACCCCTCCTTAGCCATCCCCCCTAATAACCACCTTCTTCAGAGGAGCTGCGAACACAATGCCATCCCACTCCCCTCCTCTTGCTCTCAATCACCGTTGGGACAATGAGGGGAACCCCACAACCCCACCACTACCACCATCCTTCTGCCCCTCCCCAACCCCCAAACAGACACTTCTTTTATTGAAATTCTTTGGTGTTCTAATCCTCAGCTTCCTCCAGGCGCAATAATGGACTCCCTGCGTCAGCCTTTTCCAGCGAGGCTATCATCCAAGCCTGCCTGGGTCACAAGTCCACCTCTCCTATTGGGGAAAACTGTCCCAGCAGTGCCATTCCTGTCACATCCAGCTCATCTGCAGGTCATACGAGCCCCAGTGCCATTGACCTGAAGAACACATGCGTATTAACAGCCGTGCAAATTACTCTGTTTTCAACTAACATTCTCTACAGTGCTGCTCAGTAACAGCTGGTAATGGTAACCAATAATAATGCAAAACAATCAGATGCCTTACCCTCTAGATTTACAGAACAAATAAATAATTTTTTTAAAATGATTTATCAGCTTTGTTGAATTTAAAGTAATCCCACTTTTGGCTTCACTGCATGTCAGTTCATTTAACACCACTCAGATTCAGAACTCATGGAGTTCACTATGCGTATTCATGTTGCCTAACAGTTGGCGGAAAGTGTGAAAAATGCTGGAATACAAAATACTTGTTAAAATGAATTGTCAGCAAATTTAAGAAGTGAAATGACAAGAATACAACTTATACAGAATATTTTGATTGTTGTCCAATCATTTTTAATGTAGAGGATGTAACCCTCGTTGACATGAAAGGGATCGACAAAATATTAGAAATACTTCTCAATACACTGCAGCCTCCATAATGACCATAAAGTTAAATCAAAACTTTATCCAGGTGAACCTAATTATAACTGTGTACTGTACATATATAAGGAAATAAGCATTCATGATACCATAACATTTAATTTTGATCGGGTAATCATGCTGAATTATTATTATCTGTATGCATATTTGAAAAGACACATTGTTGCATCATAATGTTGACCCTATAGTATGCAGTTGGGTAGATAAAAGTACATATAAAGAATATTGTAGCCCTTTGTGGATTTCTTTGCTGGTAACAAGGTCAGTGGTAATAAAGTAGAAACACACAGAATGAGCTGGGTGTAATTATTACACCTTTAAGCTTGGCTTCACCACTCTGCCTGTGGTAAAGTTACTGGACTGTCGGTGTATCACAGTACACACTCCAGGATGACAGCAACCAGTTCTAAGTGTGTTGATGGTGACATCTGCTGGTCGCACACACTCAGAAGCTCTTGATTATTATTATTATTATTAAGAATACAGGACAACTAGAGCTGCAAATTTGTTTGATTTTTTATTAGTCAATTAAATGTCAACGATTGTGAGATGTGACAAAAGGCCATATTTACCAGACAAGTGATGTCTTATGAATTGCATATTTATTGCGAACAACAGTTACAAGTAAACAGCTTTTTCCTCTATGGGTTTGGCTAATTCTTAGGATTAAATTAGTACACAAAATTGCAACATGCAGTCTGTGGTGCACCAACAGATGCAATGCCAAATTTCTTTGCCAAGAATGTGGCAATACAGCATTCTCTGCAAAAACAAAGAATAAACAGTTCTTCCAAATGTTTCTTTTAAAGCCGGCTGTTTTTATGACTAATGCAAGCTGCATTAGGCAAGTGGTAAAGTGTAAGACTTCTCGCTAACAATCTTTAAATGCCAAAATAATATAAAGACTATTCAATTCAATCACTATTAGCTACAACAAAGGGACGATGTATAATGCTGGCTCTTTTAAGGAGTATTCATTAAAGTGGTAACAGCACAAGACGATGTCAAGGTAATGTTACAACAAGAAAAAAAAAAGTACATTATAAAAATCCTAACATCTGAAATGTTTTTGGACTCGGCCCTTGTCCTTTCTGTGTTGAATTTGCATATTCTGCCCAAAATACGTGCATGTTAGGTATAGGATTACGGTTGTAAAATTGTAGTTCATAAAAGTTTATGAATTGTTAATTAAGTCTTAGGGGGAAAAAAAACCCATTGGATGTGGATTTCTTTGCTGGTAACAAGGTCAGTGGTAATAAAGTAGAAACACACAGAATGAGCTGGGTGTAATTATTACACCTTTAAGCTTGGCTTCACCACTCTGCCTGTGGTAAAGTTACTGGACTGTCGGTGTATCACAGTACACACTCCAAGATGACAGCAACCAGTTCTAAGTGTGTTGATGGTGACATCTGCTGGTCGCACACACTCAGAAGCTCTTGATTATTATTATTATTATTAAGAATACAGGACAACTAGAGCTGCAAATTTGTTTGATTTTTTATTAGTCAATTAAATGTCAACGATTGTGAGAT
>NC_060163.1:22649342-22650359 GCF_021292245.1 Micropterus dolomieu | reverse complement strand
TGTCATGTGGCCCTGTGATGGACTGGCGACCTGTCCAAGGTGTACCCTGCCTTTCGC
Source organism: Micropterus dolomieu (assembly GCF_021292245.1). NCBI lineage: Eukaryota > Metazoa > Chordata > Actinopteri > Centrarchiformes > Centrarchidae > Micropterus > Micropterus dolomieu. The sequence goes on along the minus strand of NC_060163.1, from coordinate 22,650,302 downwards.
CCGATGGCAGCTGGGATTGGCTCCAGCCCCCCCACGATCCTGTACACAGAATAAGCGGTTGACGATGGACAAGTTTTGAAGCATCAACCAAACTTTGGCCACCGTCATTTACACTACACAGTAAGCAAAACATTTTAATTTTAAAGATTTCTTTGCTTTTAAAAATGTATTTGTTTTCTGAGGAAGCTGAAACAGTTAACATTTTTACAGCCAAACAAAATATTTCACAATACATTGATACTGTAGGAGAATACTTACATTTATAGTGTAACAGAGATAGGAATACAGGAGTCCTTTAGGGCTTTCATACACTGAAGATATTTTGCACACATGTAGTTCATAATTTAATAATTTTAACTTTTAAGTAGCAACATTTATAAATAAAATCCCTAGCAGACAGAATTATTTAATACTACCTGAATACCCCAGTTTTAACAGACATTATTACATTCATTTGGTGCCCTTGCTTTGACCTTTCAAGACAACTGTAAAGAGATAACCAACATTTCTAAATTTATTCCCCTGTGAATAGCTCCATTTTCTCTGCACATTTGAGCAACATGGATATTGATCTGCTACGCTAAGAGGTGACATGGTACCTGCTACAACATTTAAAAAGCATTCACTCAGGTGGTCTAATAAAGCTGCCTATGCCCCGCCTACTCATTATCTCCAGATGCAGGTGTGTCAAGTCTCTTTTAAACTTTCAGCAGGTAAGGTAGCTAAGAAATTATTTAAGTTTTAGTTTGACTAATGTCATCCGCTGATGGGATCTAAATAGTAAAATACCATTGAATTAACACAGGTTGGTGATTGAATCATCGTGAAGGCAGCCTGTTACTAAATTGATGTTATTTAAACAACAAAGTTTTAATTCAACAGAAACCAGACCTTTTTAGTTATCATGATATATTCTTTGTCTAACACTCTACCTTGATACTATAGTTTTTTCAATATGTA
>NC_060163.1:22641160-22649242 GCF_021292245.1 Micropterus dolomieu | reverse complement strand
CCCACCTGTGGACGTCGGGCCCTCATACCACCCTCGTGGAGTCTGTTTCTGACCGTTTGAGCAGACACATGCACATTTGTGGCCTGCTGGAGGTCATTTTGCAGGGCTCTGGCAGTGCTCCTCCTGCTCCTCCTGGCACAAAGGTGGAGGTAGCGGTCCTGCTGCTGGGTTGTTGCCCTCCTACGGCCTCCTCCGCGTCTCCTGATGTACTGGCCTGTCTCCTGGTAGCACCTCCATGCTCTGGACACTACGCTGACAGACACAGCAAACCTTCTTGCCACAGCTCGCATTGATGTGCCATCCTGGATGAGCTGCACTACCTGAGCCACGTGTGTGGGTTGTAGACTCCGTCTCATGCTACCACTAGAGTGAAAGCACCGCCAGCGTTCAAAAGTGACCAAAACATCAGCCAGGAAGCATAGGAACTGAGAAGTGGTCTGCGGTCACCACCTGCAGAACCACTCCTTTATTGGGGGTGTCTTGCTAATTGCCTATAATTTCCACCTGTTGTCTTTTCCATTTGCACAACAGCATGTGAAATTGATTGTCAGTCAGTGTTGCTTCCTAAGTGGACAGTTTGATTTCACAGGAGTGTGATTGACTTGGAGTTGCATTGTGTTGTTTAAGTGTTCCCTTTATCTTTTTGAGCAGTGTATATGGCTAAGCAGTAACAGTGTGCACTATAGCAAAGAAAAAAGGATGGACTAGAGAAGCATTACAAAACATTTTTGGCCTCAAAATTGTTGTGAAGTTATAACAATTTGTTTTCTGGTTCTCTGGTTTGTGTTTGTAAAGTGTTTTGCCAAATTGACAGTGATCCTGCCTGCTTATTAAGAATCCCCACCTGAAGTGCAGACCTCAAAGCTTGAGAAACTCTGCTACAAGTTAACTTGCAGTCTAGTCTCTGCCTATCATCGTAACACATCTGCTAAACAAATCTCGTTAACTGGACCAAAAATCTGGTGTTCAGTTACTGGAAGGCAGCCATAGTTGTTTGTGGTTTTTAATTATTCCTATTTTAGAGTGTTTTACACAACAGATGGCGAGGTTTAATATTAAGTTTTTTAAAATCATCTACATCAATTGTGCGCAGCAAAAAGATTGTGTACTGTAAGAGGGGAAAATGGAAAAAGAGAGACAGAGAGATGGGACACATGGCCAGAATATTATAGTTAATAAAATTATATTAGAATATAGCCCTTCCCTGTCAAACCTCCAGGCTTTGCAGCCTCTAATGTTTCACACCTGGATCTAGTTGATAATAACGACCTATTGTAAAAACATCTCAATAAAATGTACTATATATGGCCTACAGTATACGTTATCACTTTGTGTGGAGTTTGCATGTTCTCCCCCTGTCTGCGTGGGTTCTCTCCTACCATCCAAAGACATGAGTGACTAGGTTAATTGGTAACCTTAAACTGTCATAATGTGTGATTGGTTGTTTGTTACAGTAAGATTGTTACTGTTACATCAAATTGTATTATGTCATAGCTTCAGTAGAGGCAAGCGCATGTTGCATGTTCATTTATTTTATCAGAAATACAATACAGAGATTTTCTATGGTAAATAAAACACAACCCCTCATCTCATTTCTGTTATCTCACCAGCAGAGATGACAGAAAATGAGGGAGAGAGATGTAATAAAGGTCCTAGAAAGATTAAAGCTTAAAATATCAAGATATTAAAGTATCCATGGCTGCATAATATCTTGTTTACAGCACCAGGTACACCAGTTACTTTTCCAATAACTCTGTGGGAGTGGGTGATACCACAAAATTAGTTTTGATCCAATTCCAGAATGATGAATACAATACTTTTTATTACGAAGTGACGCTCCTTGCGCATTCAGGTAGGTATTGACAGACCAACCACAGACTTAATATACACACATGTGCTGTGGGGTGCACTACTTTCCCAGCAACTGTTATTCTTTTCTTGTGGAGACAGGTATATCAAAAATGTAATGAATGATAAAATAAATAAAAATAAATTTTTCCTCTGGCCTTTAAATTTGACTACCGTATACCACTGCAGTATGTTTATTCATGGTCTAGCCTCTAGACTGACTTGTAAGCCAATGTCTCCCTTATACTATACAACTTAATAATTAATAATTCATGGGTGATATCATGTAAATGATGAGCGCTGTAAGTCACCCTGGATGAATGTGGTACTGTGATGAATAATGTAGACTGCGGCAGGATCCCACGACACCGGACACATCATTCCCTTCGTCCCACCCCCTTTCATGTTCAGCCCTTCTTTCATGCATTCCTCTTTTTAACTTTATTTATCATCGCGCTTCGCTTCCTCTCCCCTTTCTCTTTGTCTCTAGTTCTTGTTTGCTCTGTCTCACTATATTTCAGCTTCTCATTATGCCTCTGTCCTCGTCTTCTTGCTTTTTCTTTGCCCCTTGCTCTCCCTGACCCCTTTCTTTCACACTCCCTCTTTGTTCCTCTGTGAAAGCATTAAGAAATTATTCACAGTGATTTTTCCCCTGCCTGGTCTTGAGTTGAGTGCTTGGCTGATTCGTGAGGAGCACCAAGGTCAACTACCTTGTAGGAAAATTGCTTGTCTCCATGGCCTGGAGAAAGGACATTGCAACACAGACATCTAAATTTGAAATGTGTGTGTGCGTGGCTGTTAAATCCATTTCAGTTGTTTGCCTGTTGTCATTGTCGCTCACTATTCTGAGTAGCAGCACTTTGTTTACTCCCACAAGTTTACTTCCAAATGTAGTACAAATTTGTCTATAAAACTGGCAAAAGAGAACGCAAATTAATGTGCGTTTCAGTCCACTACTGTTATGTGATTATTATGAGTTGGGAGCATTGAGATAAACAATTGCTAATTCTCCAGGTGAGTGTCATTAAAACATTGCAGAAGAAGAGGGAGCCATGAGATGATATAATTGAAAGAGCGGCAGTAAAATATTTTCATGTATGTTTTTGTCTGCTAGTAGTTTTAGCTTCAGTGGACATTTCCTTTTTTTACCACGTCTATATTTTGCTTTTATAGGCGCACCAACTTTTCTTCAGCCAAGCATAAAATCCTTTTTGCAACATTTAGTTTTAATTAATTTATTAATTTTAAACTGCATATAAAAAGGTGGATAGACCTACACAGAGATTCCCATACAAGCGAAGACTGACCATCTATTGAGAGGGGGAAAAAATTTGGTCACGCATCCAAATTTTGCTTAAATCTTATTTTGACTAGAGATCATTTCCAAAGATATATATGTCTGGATTTTGACGAAAACATACTGATCCACAAAACATCTGAAATATTTCCATTTGGTGTAAGGGTGCTGCTGTAAATAACTGGATTCGACTGATACAAGGATATATTATGTATGCTTTTTAAAGCTAATTTATTAATTTCGTGATTGTCATGAGGGTCATTTTGGACTTTCTGATATGCTTCATATTTTGTTTAGGTCTGAGGATTTGTAATTTTAGCATTTATAAATAGACAATAGTAGCATTGTAGGACTGAAGACTATATTACTGAGTTGGGCAAAAGAAGCTGCTGAGTTACTTTTATGGCCAGTATGGTGAGCTCATCTACATGGATTATATGGAGTATGGATTACTGATTTTACTTCTCTTCTAATTAATGGAATATTCAATAGACAGAGCATCTGAAGTGAGTGAACTATTGCTTCTGTTTGTGTTTGTAGGTGACATTTTCCGACTCAGTGAGGATGAATTCTGACCAGCTAATTGCACGATCAATAAATGCCACAGAGGTAAGTGATAAATTAACAGTGTGTTTAATAACTGGCTTGAAACTATTGTAAGACCACAGTGCAACAAATGCCCATGACTTTGTCACGAAATTGTGCAGTGTTGATATAAAGATTTATTCTTTCCAAGATTTTAATTGGAAAAAAACTGAGGCAGTAGTTTGAGATTGTCAACATAGTAGGACTCAGCTGGTCTTAAAAGAGAGGGGAGATCAGTAAGGTTACACTGGCATGTTTAATTAAGACAAGTGCTGGCGATAAGAGAGGCTGAACCTGGATTCTCTGATGACTTGTGTAATTCTAGCTGCACTTTCTCATAAGCATTTTCTTACAGTGAGTACAGCAGTGGACTAAGCTTAATTAAAAAGACTAGACCCCTGAGCATTACAAGTAACTCCTTCCTGTCGGAGGACATGTATGGGTCAGTGGTTCCAGTCATAGGGGTCGGGGCTCCTGAAAGCCTTATGCAGACTACAAGACTTGGAACATCTCTGAGCTGCTGTGCTGCTCACACCACAAGACATTTTTTGTTTGTTTGACTGTTGACATGGGGATGCGCAAACTATCTGGCTTATTTCAGAACAAAACTGATTACAAGATAAGCCATTTGGAGAAATCCAAGACTCCACTAAATTGTTATGATTTTAGACAGATCAGGTGACAGGTCACTGTGGGGCACGTTGTGGTGTAAATGTGACACATTCTTCCCAGACATTTGGCGTACTGTGAAAATAGCACCAGCTGGACACATAAGATTTTGGTTGAGAAAAGACAGGTTCATTCTACATGAATATCACTCAATTCAGATCCAAAGTGAGCGATATGAGCAACATATTTAACAATAAAAACAATTCTTAGAAATAATCCTTATTGTAAAAGTAATTGACAGGTAACTGAGTTGTGGTGTGTGTTGTGATCAATTTAAATTTGAACCTACACTCTTTTCCTCCACGCCCTGCCTCTGTGCTCTCATAGGATCCTACTCTTTTCTTGTCTGACTCATTTCCAAGGTTTCCAACTACAAGAACATCCAATGTTTGGCTACAAGAAAATCAAGAATGTTTGGTAACTGTGGTAGCAGCTGAGACAGCTCAGGATGAGATGAAGATCTCTCTGAACAGTTTGAACTACAGGACATGAACTCGGATTCTGTGGCATCTGGAGGGTTTTAGTTTCAGATCAAAGAAATGTCTGACACAGGCAAAGGCCTTTAAAGGGTTAAGTTCTGTATTTTGTAACCTTTCCCAATGTTTTTCTGTCTTGTGAGTAAATGGACAACATTTTTTGAGATTGGTCCGGTATTGACTGAGCGCTCTGCAGTTGGCAGCAGCGAGACAGGGCCACAAGGTAATCCTTGCGGGCAATTGTGCCCCCTCAGTGTACGTCCCCTAAAGTGCTTATGTTTCCCCCTCATATGCTCAGATTGTTTTAAGTTTCTGACAACATTATTGAAAGAATCACTACAGAGAGAGACCTTTCTGAGAGTAAAATCCTTGTTTAACCAGAAACAGTTGCTACATAGCTCTTGTCAAAGCCAAAATATAATTTTGTTGTAATACAATATTATATTAATTTGTTCAGATCTTCCACTGTTTTATTTTCATAGGAATAACTGGATCACTTTACTTCAGGCTTAACAGGAGACAAAATCTGCTGTTTGGTTGGCCTGGTTATACTGTAGTTTGTACTTATGCAACTGGTGACAATGACAAGTAGATTGCTTTGTTTTAAGGTGTCAGAAGCCAATTAGGTTGGGACCTACTTAAATAAACCAGTGGTTTTCTTTTCGTTGTTTTGTTCTGTTCCGTTCTGATGGTCTGGCTTAGTGCTCATCGAGAGTGTGGGATAAACGTGCCTCTTGCCCACTGAGTGTGAGTTCTCCTTGCGCTGGGTTAACGTGTCTGCTGGTCATTATATTTACTGCATGTCAGTTAGTGTGTGTTTTATGGACTCATTGATATCTCAGCCAAACTGTCTCTTTGTGCTTCATGTTGTTTTAATACCTAATTTTTGATTAATAAAGGTTTAGATTTTAATGTAACTGCTTTCCAGTCATACTTGCCTTCAGGTTTCTAGGGGCCTGTTGTTTGTGGCTCCGAGGCGCCACTATCTTCAAATTCTTAGCTGTCCATCAATTGTATTTCACCTCCATTTATTGTATTTCACCTATTTAACCAAGAAGGATATCGCTAGACACTGATGTAATCACAGTCTAAAATGAATTTCAAGTGGCAAAAACATTTTTTAAATCAGAGAATAAGTATTTTTTATTTAACCAGGTAGGCCGATTGAGAACAAATTCTCATTTACAACAGCGACCTGGTCAAGATAGGCAAAGTCATGCAGTGTAACATGTAGTTTCACATTAATATAAAAATACTGTGTGGTATAAGCTGATACCAGTGAGTTATGCAGCGAGCATGCCAGCCAACTAATGATTATAGGTCACGGTGATGGGTGTTATATGGGGCTCCAGTAACAAAGCGGATGTCACTATGATAAGACACATCTAGTTTCTTTGTGAGAGTTATGAGAGTGAAACTGGAAGGAAAATGAGCAATGATGATCTTTCCAGACACCTAGACATTTGTAGGTGTCCACATTTTCTAGCTCAGATCCTTCCAGAGAGGTAATTTTAGGTAAATGTGTTAGTAAAGGCAACAAATGGTTAAAAAGCAGCACTTAATTTTATCAGAGTTCAATTATAATTTCAAGTCGTGGAAGGAGCGCTGTATGTCATTAAAGTAAATTAGGTTAGGAATACTTAATACAGTTTTCAATACTTCTATGCTACAGACACAATTTGGTTGGTACCAGAAAGTATTGAGGTTCAACACCCAGGTGTAATAATGATTCTAAATTACTGTCAACTAGTGCTTGGTTGTCTTTTTCCAATTAGTTGAAGCCCCTTTTTATTATGTAGGTTCACTTTAATAACTCGACTTTTAATATAGTTTCTTTGACTTGATCCCAAGATTAACTGATGTTGCGTTTGTCTACTGGAAAAAAAAAATATTACCCTTCGAAATGATTGATTGGGCTGATCTTATCAGCCACCTTTCCAATATTGTGGGAAGATGTTATCAGTAGACAGAATGAGCAGGGTTTTTCTCTTGAGTTACTTTCTCTGCCTCTGTGGCATTATGTTTTCAGGTTGCCCGGCCGTCAGTCCCATTCTTGTGAACACGATATCTCAGAAGGTCCTCAAGTTTCTTCGTCGACTCGGACTCAAGGACCAACTGATTAGAACTTGGTTGTTAAAGGTTAAGGTAAATGTCAGAGATCCTCACAAGTCTCAAGTCACTCATGGTTATAATGAATTTGTATCACCTGCTGCTTATAACGCTGCATAGCTATAAGGAATTCTGTAACTGTAACATGTAACATTTCCACTTACAGAGCACAACCATGTAATGTGCAATGCAATTAATGACAGCTTATTAACTAGCTTACTGTAAGTCAACACACCCCGCAGACTCTCAAACTCAGTGTAACGTTATAACTAAATATAACTGTAATGTTACATGATCAACAATTAACCTGTAACCTGTTAGCAGCCGATATTAATAATTAACGTGATGGCAGCTAGCGGGACGTAAATGATTACGTTAATCAACCAACACAAGTTTGGCAAGTAAACAAACGCTCATTCATCTCTTCATTAACGACTCCAGTAGGTCGTAGATAAAGCAAGAGGCAAGCTAGCGTTAGATGGCCAATGCTGAGCTAAACACATTCACTTCATGTTCATTTTTTACCCAAAAGGTCGACGGTCAACTTTACTGTGAAATCATAACGGCCATTAATTAACACCATAAGTCAGGAACAGTTGGTGGCGATTGTGACCATATTTCACAGTTGGCCCGACACTTAATACGTAAAATTTTTGTCTCAAAGTTCATTGTGATTTCACACACAGATGTTGACTGGGACACAATAACAAGCTAATCAAGGGCTTTTCTTCATCTCATCTTTCACTTCCTGCCTAATTCTGAATTTTCAGTGCCATCGGAGGCATGTCACTGCATACAATTAATGGAGCGCGCTGAGCAAATCGTTATCCTGTGAGTGAGTTTTACCTACAGCTCATAGAGAGGAGTAAACAAAAGCTAAATATATATATTTTGAGTCTGGACAGACATGGATGTAAACTGCAACTTGACTGCTTGGCGGAGGCAACTGAGCGGCAGTAATTCACCTTCTATTTTACTTCAACTTGAGTATTGCCTTGAGTATTGAAGTCAGTAAATTCTAAAAGCCTGTCCAAATGCAGATAATCTACAATTGTGGGCAGTGTGTTCATACAAATTGTGGCTCTGCACCAAAGATGC
>NC_060163.1:22626982-22641060 GCF_021292245.1 Micropterus dolomieu | reverse complement strand
AAAAAAAAAATATTACCCTTCGAAATGATTGATTGGGCTGATCTTATCAGCCACCTTTCCAATATTGTGGGAAGATGTTATCAGTAGACAGAATGAGCAGGGTTTTTCTCTTGAGTTACTTTCTCTGCCTCTGTGGCATTATGTTTTCAGGTTGCCCGGCCGTCAGTCCCATTCTTGTGAACACGATATCTCAGAAGGTCCTCAAGTTTCTTCGTCGACTCGGACTCAAGGACCAACTGATTAGAACTTGGTTGTTAAAGGTTAAGGTAAATGTCAGAGATCCTCACAAGTCTCAAGTCACTCATGGTTATAATGAATTTGTATCACCTGCTGCTTATAACGCTGCATAGCTATAAGGAATTCTGTAACTGTAACATGTAACATTTCCACTTACAGAGCACAACCATGTAATGTGCAATGCAATTAATGACAGCTTATTAACTAGCTTACTGTAAGTCAACACACCCCGCAGACTCTCAAACTCAGTGTAACGTTATAACTAAATATAACTGTAATGTTACATGATCAACAATTAACCTGACACATTCACTTCATGTTCATTTTTTACCCAAAAGGTCGACGGTCAACTTTACTGTGAAATCATAACGGCCATTAATCAGTTGGTGGCGATTGTGACCATATTTCACAGTGGGCCCGACACTTAATACGTAAAATTTTTGTCTCAAAGTTCATTGTGATTTCACACACAGATGTTGACTGGGACACAATAACAAGCTAATCAAGGGCTTTTCTTCATCTCATCTTTCACTTCCTGCCTAATTCTGAATTTTCAGTGCCATCGGAGGCATGTCACTGCATACAATTATTGGAGCGCGCTGAGCTAATCGTTATCCTGTGAGTGAGTTTTACCTACAGCTCATAGAGAGGAGTAAACAAAAGCTAAATATATATATTTTGAGTCTGGACGGACATGGATGTAAACTGCAACTTGACTGCTTGGCGGAGGCAACTGAGCGGCAGTAATTCACCTTCTATTTTACTTCAACTTGAGTATTGCCTTGAATATTGAAGTCAGTAAATTCTAAAAGCCTGTCCAAATGCAGATAATCTACAATTGTGGGCAGTGTGTTCATACAAATTGTGGCTCTGCACCAAAGATGCTGGTGCCTTTTTAAAAGTGGCCATTCTATTATAAATGTATGTACATCACCATAACTGCTGCACTTATTCATAACCACAGTACTCGCTCTGTCCCCTATGGAAAGGTGGATGGAGTGGGACAGAGTAGAGAGGGGTGAGGGGGAAATGTACGTATGTATGTATGACATTGATCTGAAGCAGGATGGGGGTTGGGTGTGAGAGTGAAAGACACAGCCTGCTGGCTATTATCCATGGCCTGACCAAGACACGAGGCATGGCGGAGAGGCGATTAGCTGACAATGAGAAGACGAGTGGCCTGTCAATCTGCCTGGCATACATCATGCAGACAGGCCTCGGCCCTGCTGCTTGCATTTGCGGTCATTAAGGAATAAGCTCTCAGTCATATTTCTTAGATCCAAGCTGAGCAGATCAATGAAACACTGCCAGCAGGCCACTTCTCTCTGAGTGGGGCCATCTCTCCTTGTCCGTTCTGGAGCAGTTGCTGGGAGAGCCTTGCCTCAGCACTTTGCCTGAGGGGTGAGGAGGGTGAGTGTATGGGGATGAGTCACTTCCACAAGTTGTTTATTGATTGCCTGTGGGCCATTATATCTCAGTGCTCGTTGAGTGTGCTGTCTACCCATCTACTCTGCTTATTTGCGTGTAAATGATAATCTTTGAGACTGACAGAGTGTTGGTGGTGTTCAATCGGTTATCATGTTGTCAAAAGAAAGAAATTAAGGTCAATTGAGCAGGTACTTCATTTGTTCTATTCCAAATTGGTTTTGGTTTGCTGGAGATAACGTTTTCCTTTGGCTGATGCGGGAAAGTGAATTAATTTCAGGCAGACCATAGAGATTTTTTTCCTGTGTGTGTAAAATGGTCTAGAATTGACCAATTTTTTGAGCAGATATTTAATTCCAACCTTCGGTACTGACAGTTTCAGCTACAGCTACTTTTCAGTCAATATCGATAAAAAAGTATGTGTTAACATTCCTAAACATCAGTCAGGTAAGACTATCTCTCCCGCATTCTCTTTAATACTAAAAAGACCATCTATCTTCATTGTGCATTTGAATCATTTTATGGTCATGCTAAGGCTGGCAGGCATCGGGTAATGTTCAGTCATCTGCACCAGTGTAGAATGTCACACACATGCCCTCTTTTTAATGCTTCGCTTCCCACTGATCTTTGCCTTCAGTCATTTCTGTAGACTTTGCTTAATATGTAAATTCCCTGGGGAACACATACTGCATCCACAGCTGCAGAATGAGACTGAGGTGACAGGTGATTATGACTGTGGTTTGACAGTGCATGTGTCCTGCAGCTAAACGACACTGGGATCCCTGTTGGCAGAATGCGGGCATAAATCACAGACATGTCGGACATGTTATATCCACATTAATACAGCATACACATGAAGCTTACATGTACCAGAGCTAACCTGGGGGTGAGAGCATAACTAAAAACTGTAGATTTAATGAAAAGTTCCTAAATGTCTACCTACACTGTCTGTGCTTATAGCTCATAGGCGTGTTTTGGGTGTAACATGAATTAAACCAGTCAGTGTTACCTCTCATTCCCTAAAAAGCATGATGCAGACTCATAGCTGAGAGAGAGGGGTAACTCTTGTGGACGAGCGAGAGTGAGAGAGAGTGAGTGTGCGAGGATGACTGAAGTGTCGACGAGATATAAAAACTTTCTTTGATCATGAAGCCGAATGTTACAGTTCTGTGGTTTAAAAGTGAAGTGTATGAATTACACTGCAGACTGGAGTCTCTGTTAACAGTGACCGGCTCGTATGCTGACTGCACTGCATTATTATAAACTGGGTTTGCACCCATCTACCTGAACTCCATAATACAAGCTTACCTTCCTTCCTGGCCAACAAACACCGCCTGGCTCTGCCATCTCTTCACACAAAGCAATCTCAGTCCTGGCTGTTCTGATCTGTGACACCACAATGGCCAGCTACCACATGCCATCAGGGGCGTACCTCTCTAACTTCAAGAAGCTCTTAAAAACCCATCTCTTCAGAGAACACTTTCTCTTATAACACCTCTAAAATGCAATTCTTGTGCTCTTTTTCCTTTATCCCCTTACAATTATCTTGTATTGATTGCACTTTTTTGTTAACTCTTACTTCTTTCCCTAGGTATTTACCCCATTGATTCCATACGTGCTATTAGCTCTTACTAGTATGTATTGTCAGTTGTAGATCTCATACTGTATTTGATGCTTTGTTGATGCTTGTATGTTGTTCCTCAAATGTAAGTTGCTTTGGATAAAAGTGTCCACCAAATAAGGTAAATAATGAGCCGGTCGTGGGTCACATTTCTATCTTCCAGGTGATTTCTTTATTCTGTGTTGTATTGATTTTATGAGTATTTTCTTTGTTTTCTTTAACGATTTGTTTTAATTATTAGAGAGGCTGCTGTCAGTGCATTCTGATAGATCCTGTCAGAGTGTTTGGAGATTTAAATAATCAATGAAGTGAAGTTGCTGTGCCCTGCGCTTAAATGCACAGAGCGTCTCTCTTAATGGGGAGCAACTTACTATCTGAATAATGTGCCCTTTAAATAGCAGGGAAATACTGCACCATTGACTTTGGACCAGGTTTTTGTCAAAGGCGTTATCACTTTCTATTCCCTCAAGATAGTTATGCGCCAACAATGCGCCTGACCACACCTCATTTTAAGACCAACCATGGGCGCACAGATGGCCGCAAGTATATTTGCACAACGTGGGAGCTGGGTGTGAAAGTGACAACTGCCTTGATTGGAAACTAGCAATGACATTTGTTCTGCGCTTTGAGCTGCGTTTGGCCCCAGAGGAAGATTGGGCCAAAAGTGTCTCAGCATGGAGTCAGACCACCGCAAGCCACCAGAACAGCTTCAGTGCTCCTTGCTAAGTCTGTGAAACACTAGTGGAGGGATGAATGCCAATCCTCCACAAGATATTCCCTCATTTATGTATGCCCCCTTTTTTTTCTTTATTTAATGTGGTCATCATCACTCCTTTGCAAAAGAGAGTTCTGTAGGTTGAGAGTGAGTGTGTTCTTAAGAAGGTCTGAAGTCCTGCATCCTCTTCTGCTGGCTCCATTTCTGAGAGGGCTTTGAAATGCAGTATTTCCAGTTGAGGACAATACATTCACACAACACTCTGATGCCTTTTCCAGAGTAATCCCTATGACAGCTTTCTGTGATTCACAGACAGTTTAATTAAGAATTAATGCAAGTTCTGAACTAGAATTCTGGCAGAATAAAATATCAGTTTCAACACAAAGAAGCAGCATAAGAGGAAGAAATAAGGCCGAGAGAGAGAGAGAGAGAATCTTGATTTCATGTGACCTGTAGTATGTGTCCTCTAGAAAAAGTCAGCATTGATATATGATGTGCGCCTGGGTAAACAGCCTATGAAACCAGGCTACATTCACACTTCTACGTTTTTGTTTAAAAATGGAGTTTTAAAACGAAAACGATCTCAATCCACACCAGCATTATAGCTGCATATCAGAATTCATCTCTGTCTATCTTAAAACGACTGAAAATGCACATCTAGTGACCATTCAGGTACACTGGGCATGCATGTGCCGGTGTAAACATGAAGCTACTCCACAGTTGCATAAGATTTAGCAAAGAAGAAAATACTACTACAAACGAAAACCCACACCAGAGATTTCTTTGCATGGACCAACAACGAGGTGGAACTGTTACTGAAAGTAACATGGGAGTGCCAAGCAACTGTGGTGGCGGAGAACAAACTGCATTGTCACAAAAACAATTGCATTGTCGCAAAGTAAATATGGCAACATGCACATTACAAGTGTAAAAGTGTTATTTGCACAGTAACATTAGAAAATGTTTTAATAAAAATACAAAAACAAAAACACTTTGAGTAGCATTGTATTTTTGCTTTGCAGACCCAAAAAAGAAGCCAAATGTGAGTGTCAGTGTCATCAACTTTAAAACTCCTCCGTTGTCACCTGTCCACCCTAATACGCTACCCCTGAAATTTAAAACAAAAACAGGGTCGGCAGCGTTTTTAAAATTCTCCGTTTTAGGTCTTTGGTAGGGGCAAATGTAGCAAAAGGTCTCCCTTTTAAATTGAAAAGTAGTAGTGTGGATGAAGCCCCAGTCATCCTCTGCTCTCTGTTTGACAGATTAGTCAATCAACCGAACATTAATCAAAAACAACAAACAAACTTTTAACAAACAAATGTCAAATCTCTTTGTAACTCCTTAAATTTGAAGATTAGCTACATTTTTCTGTTTTTATATCATTGTAAATAGAATATCTTCCAGTTTGGGACTGTTTCTCAAACAATTTATTATTAAAGGGCAACTCCACTTATAGGTCAGTTTACTTGTCATTGGGGATACTTATAGCCTGAGAAAACTGTTCTATGCTACCGTCTTTTTCTCTGGAGGAGTTTGGTCAATCTAAGGAAATCATCATTTGCATTATGGGAAATGTAGAATGCAGTGTTTTTGGAGCTTGACCTTTTGGAGCTTGACTCATACTAGGATTTTAAAATGAGGATCTCATTTTTGCTGCTTCTTGTAATTTGACCATTTATTAGTCTCTCACAAGCCATCTTTTAAGCCAACTTTACAAAAGTGCAGTACTGAGTACCCCTTTAATCAAAACATAATAGTCAGGAGATTAATCAAAAATGAAAATAATCATTAGCTGCAACCCCACTGGACCGATAGCTAGTACTGGAGGGCATTCTTTTTTCGTCCCTTCCTCCCATCCTCCTTGCTCTCATTTATGTAATACTACTTTTCCTCCCCTCCAGGCTTTCTTCGTCCAGCTTTTTTCTCTCTCTCCTCCAACATCTCTTCTGTCATGCTGTCCTCTCAGACCTATTATGTTGTTTTTTTCATGTGCCGCTGTAGTTAACATGTTTCACATTTAAGGCTTTTAACCCAGAGTGCTGACATTACCAGAGAAGAGGGCTGGCAGCTTGGTGGAGCCATGCCCACACACCTTGTTTAAGTGTGCTTCAAGCTCTGTCTGTACACGTGTGTTCTGAATGTCTGACCTTTGTGTTAATGAAAATGTGATTTAGTGTGAATGTGTGTCCGGGTGAGATAAATGTGTGGTCAAATGTACAGTACTGGATTTTGTGAGTTATCAGTGTGATGCACTAAAAAGAAACCATAGTATGATACAGGCTGTGTATACGTTCCACTTACATCAGGATAAATAAATAATGTTTGAGTCCTGTACGGCATTCTGGAAAAAAGCATGTCGCTGTAGTTCATGAAATATCTATGTGCATGACCTTGACTGTGTGTCCATGTCTTGAGCAGGAGTGGTCACCTCTGAAATGTTTATTTAGCTTCTGCTTGTCAACAGAATTCTTCTCACAGGTGACAGGACATATTAAGCCAGATGTTACGAATGTTAAGTGTGCTGCTTAGTAGTAGGACAGTTTCTTCTAGATTTAAGATTATTCAGAACTCTTCCTTCAAGACAGAAAAAGCTAAAATATTTAATGTGCAAATTGAGAAAAAGGAAAATACTTTAATATGAAAGTTAATGTGAAAGTGTGTCACCATACTTGTGTGTTTATGTGCTAAAGGTTTGTAAAAATGAAAAAAAGAAATACTGGCTTCTATATATTTTTTTAACTCATCAATGTTCCTGATTCACTTTGACTCTTTAATCTATAAAGTATTAGAAAATAGTAAAAGAATGCCTGTGACATGTTCCCAGAATCAAAGATGATGTTTTCAGATGTCTTGTTTTGTCTGACTAATGGTCCAAAACCCCAAAATATTGAGTTTACAACCATATGAAACATGAAAAGAGAACATTGGAAAAGCTGGAACAATAGTTGAAGTTTTAGCAACAAAAGTGAATTCAGTGATTAATCAATTCATCAACTATTCATTTCAGCTCTAATTAAGCACTATTCCCATACTTGGGAGCTCTTGTCACAAGATGCACTTTTTATCCATGTAGTTATCTTTTTTGTTACTCTCCTTGGTATTAGACCTGTCCACGGTGTACCCTGCCTTTCGCCCGATGTCAGCTGGGTTTGGCTCCAGCCCCCCGCGACCCTGTACGCAGGATAAGCGGTTGACGATGGATGGATGGATCCTTGGTATTATTCCATTTTGCACAGATATGCTCAACTGTTATTCTTTCTATTGTAATACTACTCGTACCAACTGACCTACCTCTTGGAATAGACTTCACCTTGCACAAACTGTATATAGACTCTCCACTCACCAATCACCCATCTATCATTATTGGTCAGTTTAAGGTTTTGGTAACATCCGTGCCTGAGGTTTCTACATGGTCCTGTTTACGTCCCCCACTGCCAACTCCCTCCTTTCTGGCTCCCTATTAATTAATATACAGTACCTGTGATGAACTTATCTTGGCTCGTTATTTGAAATTATGTTTATTTTATGTGACTTTCTACTTTGTTCTTTTCCCTGCTGAATTTTCAGTATACTGCTTATACAGCTGACAGCACCGCAGAGAGCACAGCAGCACCTGTGCCACCAAATTCAACTGTACACATAAAAATGGTTTGACTTCACAGCGAGAAGCACAGCTGGTTTCATCACTTAGCAACTCATGGCTACTTTTTGCAGCATAAAGTGCTGTTCTGTGATTGAAAAGGTTCCATAAATTAACAGGGAAGGTTTTCAGGACTACAAATTTGTATGCAGCTAGTCTGTGCTTCCCAGCTGGAACTTCATTTAATCTTTCAGATCATTACAGTTGTGCTGCAGCACGTCCAACTGTGTAATCTGAAATTTCCAATGTGTTCAATATTTAAAATGTTGAAGTTTAACTGAAATTATCTTTTTTCTTTATTCCCCACAGTATGCATATCTGCTATGTAAATCACACATCCTGTGCTGCTCTGAGGAAAAAAATCAGTATCCAAAATCAGTACGTTTAAATAGTTTGAATTCAAACTCTACTTGCATTCAGTAGTAATGTCACTGTATCTGTCACACATTAACTGCTAAATTACCTGCTAATGTCTCATTCTTATTTAACTTATAAAAACATAGACCCATATGTTGTGCTGCACCTTGGCTTTCTGAATGCAGTGGAAAAAGTGCAATGCTGGATAGTTTAAAACAGCTTACAGACTTATTACAAATGTCATTTTAAGTATAGTTTAGATCAGATGTACTCAACTTGCTTTCCCCTGAGTTAACTTATGCAGAATGTCTCTTGTGAAACCAAAAGTCAACACTCACCTATTATTTGAACCCACACCATGATTTTTTTCTAGACCTAACCAAGTAGTTTGGTGCCTAAACCTAACCAAACTGTGACCGTTTCTAACACGTGGTAACGTGAAAGGCTTTCTGACAGAAAGGCCTGATGGGAAACCCCTATGTGTGAGGTGTATGTCAACCTGAAGAAGTGTCACTGCTTATATGCGTTTGATAGGCTTATAGGCTAATATGCAACTTCCCAAGTCATAGCCAAGGAATTTACAAGTTGGAATAAACAAACGACAAATCCATTTATTTTCATTATGAATTAGAAAATGGTGGATGGGGCAAATGGCACCCTATCACAGGCCTGCTTTAGCCTGTGCACCATAAGTTGAGTATTATTAGTTCATATACTAAAGTGGTCCATATTCTTTAAGAATCCTGCTAACAAAACAGTTTGTCCATGGCTTGTAAACTACAGTTTACAGTTTGCAGAACAAAATTTACCGTATCTGTCCGTCCATCGGATGAGACGTTAAACCATGGAACTTATTGCAAAGAGCTGAGGGGTTCCCCAGTGTGTTAGCAAAATTCCCAACCTGGATTTCTCCATGTGGCCATGTAAACATCCCCCAGTGTAATAGTCTTTCTGTTTTCCTCCTTCTCCACCTCAAGCTGATGAGTGGTGAGTGTCTGGTGCTATGACTGCTGTGCATCACCCAGACTGGTGCTATACATTGGTGGTGGTTGAGATAAGTATCCCCCTCTTTCACACACAAGCGCTTTGAGTGTCTAAGATAGCACTATATAAATGGAACCCATTATTATTATTATTATTATTATTATTATTATTATTATTATTATTATTATATCTGTTAACTCATCAGCGAGGTCTCGCTATTGACAAACATACACACTGACACACCTAAGAAGAAAAATATGGAATTTCTAGTGTTTCCCAAAAGAAATTGTTTCTTTTTAATATTTACATTTAGTCATTTAGCTGACGCCTTTATCCAAAGAGATTACATTTGCTATATATGCAACTAGGGGTTAAGTGTCTTGCTCAGGGACACAATGGTGTCTCACAGTGGATTCAAACCCGGGTCTGTCACACCAAAGGTATGTATGTTATCCACTGCGCCATCACCACCCCCAACTAATATTATTATTGAATAAGAAACACACACACTTTTGACTGCAAAAATAACTGCGTGTGTGTGTGTGTGTGAATATACTTTATTTTGTTATTTTGTCATGCTCTGCTCATGCTAGAATGTGCTGAAATGTAGTTTGTAATGTCATTGGCAGCTTAACAATTATTCTGCTGCTTATATTAATGATGTAACTGATTAATAGGGGACACATGTATTAATAATGTTGATAATTGCTAATGAAAATTTATGAAGCAAATTTAAACTCAGTCGCTGCTCCATTTATTGTCATTGAAGCAGCTCCAGAATACACATCGCTGATGTTACAGACTGTTTTCATAGATCCTCTACAGACTGTCCTCAGCCAGAGTTACAATACTCTGACTTCTATGTTGATTTATATTATTGTTGTAGCCCAATCTAACTGAAGTATGCTATATAATATCACTGATATCAACTAATATACTTACCTACCATCATAAAAATAGAAAAGGTGAATCCAAATGTTAACAGTCTGTTGTTTTATATGAATATATTGGTTTAGGGCAGATTATCTTCCAGGGGAAATTAATTCTTCTACACTATTAAACTGTGTTATGATGAGATACTGTCCGGAATAACCAAATAAATTACTCATAGAAAATACATTACGTAATGTAAGTTATTAGGTACAGTAATGAGACAATAAACGCATAATAAGAACATAAAGTTAAACAAAAACATATATCTACACACACAGAGAAAAATATATTTGAGGAAATGGCTGAAGCAAAGAATTGGAAGAGCTTTTAATAATCGAAACCCAGAGGGTTTGCATCAAGGCCAGCAAAGAAAGTATCTGCTCAGAGTTTAAAAAAGCTTCAGTGAGAGCCAGCTGCATCTTCATATGGATTCAGAATGGAGCTCTTTGATGGGGTTTGCATTTTTTAGATGTTCTCAATCAGAGGGCTGCTGAATTCATCCCAAGGTTTTAGTTTGCTGCTGTATAAAATATTAGCCAACTGAGTTTCAAAAGAAAATTTCCTTTAAAGTTAAAGAGGCAGAGGGCGGGTGGCTGCTGAGCGGTGCATGAATATATACATGGAAACACACATGTGCACACACAGTTGTTGACGTGCTCCTCCTCTATTACGTAGATTGCATTTCTCATTCCCTTTCTGCGGCTGTCCTCATGTGTCTCTGCCTGGCCTTTTCCTCCAGCTGTTGCTTTGATATTAGCTTCATGAAATCTGTGTGAATACCACAGACGCCAGTAATCTGCCCCACTGCAAGGGCTCATTCAGATAGTCTCTCTCATTCTCTTCTCATCTTCTTGCAGTCTTTAATCCTCCCACCTTCAACAGAATACAAGAACTGTCCATCTTTGCTCTTTATTAATTTTTTTTGTTGGAGCAAGTTGGGTGAAAGGATGTTAATGTTTTTCATCATTTTTTGTGGACATCTGGCTGTGTAGCTTTTGGTTTCCTCCAGGTGTCCTGATAGTCAGGTTCAATGTTTTGTCCTCTCCTCACCCATTTTGTACCTTAGGCAAGCTATCAGGGACATCAGGGAAACTAAAGCATTGGGTACAATAATAAGTCTCATCAACCAGTCATGGAGAAGGATCCTAAACTGACCTTGAGGAAATCAGCATTAAATAAAAATATTATATTACTTAAATAAAAAAATAGAAGTTCCCCACTCAAATTTAATGTAGTTTACCATCTGGTTTATTTTCAATTAATTCACAATTAGGTGTGCTCTGGAAAAAGGTGTTTTGTCCCACTGCCTGGGTCTTGAACCTCAATACTTTTATTGTACTTAAATTAAATACCACAGAGAATCAAACTCGTACTGGAAGCTGGCACCACATGTCTGTTCAGATTGGTTATCTTGTTTACTTCCTCTTCTTCTGATCAGATTTTTGCTGATTTATTTCCTATTCCTTGGGTAAAATATTTACCATGTTCATCATCTTATTTTAGTGTGTTAGCATGCTAACACTAATCACAAAGTACAGCTGAGGCTCATGGGAATGTCCGTAGTATTGGGCAAATCGACCTTATGATGGCCCTAAATGTCAAAGGGTCACCAGAGTTTATACTATTCATCTTGTGTGAAAAATTAATGTCTGAATCACATTTTATAGCAATACATCCAAAGGCTGTTGAGCCAATTCACTCAAACATCCAGTGTCTACCTTATTGTGATGTTAGAGGTAGGGTCAGGCGATCCCCAGTGAGTAAGCTTCATCCTCTTGGGACCATCCATCCAATATTTTGTGACTGACCAGATTGGGTCTTAAACTTGTGTTGGAGTAAGTTGTTGATTTAATGGTCAACACATAAGCCTGCCCCTGAGCACCTCCCAGTTCCAAGACCCAATGAAAGCTCTAACAAGTTTGATTACAAATAAGAAACCCCTCGCTGGTCAAGAGACTTTTCTTAGATGTGTCAGAATCGAAATATTGATGTTCTCTATTGATGGCCGTGTGCAATTACTTTCAATTTCGAGTGTTAAATGTGATAATGAATGGGATGCTTCAAACCTCATTATGGTATTGAGCATGAGTTTTGGAAAGATGCCGCTGCTGAAGGACAGATGTTAAAGCCATACAGTCTTCACACAATAAGCTCAAGCAAATGGAGCATGTTAACTCAGTCTTTAGGGACTATGGATCGTTGTCATTGATTTGGCCTTGGTCTCCTAATGGTGTCCAACTCATTTAACTTAGCACATTAATTAAAACTACTATTGATATTATTTTTGTTTAGATGAACTGGACTGCATGTCTGTGCAAAATATTTTTTGGTTTTGCTGTAAGAATTTCAAACTGCTGATGTGATTGAAATGAAAGTGAACTGATTTAAAACCCTGACAGATGCACTGTGACTAAACACACATTTCATTTAAGGCCTTGCGTAGACCTTAAGGTAGGCTAATATTGTGCATCTGAAAAATCTGATTTAAGTTGAGAAGGATGTGTTACAGTGACATACACCTTTTAAAAGATAAAATGTACAGTAGTTGTCCAATAGACTATCACGTTTAAAAAATGTATTTTATGCTCAGCATTTAGAGGCAATATTTCCGATATGGCATAAATCCAAAGGGATGATTCACATTGTTCCGGTGAATATACTCAATGAGTCTGTGCTGCGGCAAGACCAGCAAAAACGATCATCTAGCTGTCAAGGATGATTACTGGCTATCATCAACATTATTATAATTAATATTACAGTCATTATCATCAGTATGAAAAATATATTTTAGAAGGTCTGTTCCA
Organism: Micropterus dolomieu; assembly: GCF_021292245.1. Classification (NCBI taxonomy): domain Eukaryota; kingdom Metazoa; phylum Chordata; class Actinopteri; order Centrarchiformes; family Centrarchidae; genus Micropterus; species Micropterus dolomieu. The sequence continues at coordinate 22,628,344 of NC_060163.1, read as the reverse complement.
GCCATCTTTTTTTTCTTTTCGTTTCCTTTCTTCATAACTAGGAATCACTAATTTCTGTATTGTTTAGAAATAACGATTAAGCTGAAATGCTGTTTATTGTGTTAAATTGTACATATTAGTGCTGGTGTTACACTGTACACTTTTTTGAGATCTGAAATTTAAAAAAGGGTGAAAGTCAGCCGCACATGATCATGGTTCCACTTTTGTGATTTTATAAGCAATAATTTTTGGGAAACAATCCTTCTTCATAATGTAAGATGAGGCAATTACATAACCTTATACAATAGAAGTACACCTTTATCAATCAAGTTTAATTTTCAGTCAGACAGCTGACACAGAACGGTTTATTATTATTATTATTATTACTGAATTTATTTCTGACCTGATCAGACTCAGCCTACGGGTAGATTACAGGGTTTACTTCATTTAGTTAATGTTCAAATGTGGGACAACAACTTACTAATAGTTTTGACTTGTAAGAGTTGCAGTATTGTATATTTTTGCTCCCTCTATAGACAAATTCAGCAGCTGACTTGTATGTTGTGGTCTCAAGCTCTGCTGCCGTTACTGCTGTGGCAGAGTGGAACTGAACTCATTTGCACCGAGTGGGAGCAGAGATGTTTGGGTTTTTCATAGTCGGCAGTCGCCCCTCCAATAGATGAAGGTATTCTGTGTGAATGTGGAAGTTATTTAAGGCACAAAGCACTTGGAAATTGGTTATGATGACACAGGCTTTGGGAAAAAATTACATTAACGTACCACTTCTGTCTGACCTCCACAGTCTGATGTGAAAATGCTGTGTGAAGTTGATTAAACCCAGTAGAAATTACTTGCTAGCTTATAATTTAGTAATCAAACTCCACTCAAAATTCTGTTTGTTGAGTAACTGATAAAAGCACAGCCCAGAAAACATTTTTGCAGATTATAACTGTTATTTTAACAGCATTTGATTGATTTTCAACATAACTAATTCTACAGGATCTGCAGGACATATTTCTTGGCAAATCCTTTACATACTATAAATTATAGTGGTAAACACAGGTTTACAAGTGAGGGGCCAATGCAGTAATATGGATACGGCTATAAATGTCAGTGGTCCTTATGCTTTTATGGTGTTGTGAGGACAGCAAAAGGAAAACATCATAAGACAACCAGTCATCTGAAGTAACTATGATACAGAAATGTTATTCTTCATACAGCATCTTTTCACACTTTGAAAGAAATAACTATTTGGCTGCAAAACACTGAGGATAAAATAGTTTTAAAAGGGTGCATATAAAGTAATGGGATGATATTGCAGTTATGATAAGGTAACAAAGTGCTCCAGTTGTCACTGACTATTTATCAGACTACTACTGCTGA
>NC_060163.1:22624672-22626882 GCF_021292245.1 Micropterus dolomieu | reverse complement strand
AGGAATCACTAATTTCTGTATTGTTTAGAAATAACGATTAAGCTGAAATGCTGTTTATTGTGTTAAATTGTACATATTAGTGCTGGTGTTACACTGTACACTTTTTTGAGATCTGAAATTTAAAAAAGGGTGAAAGTCAGCCGCACATGATCATGGTTCCACTTTTGTGATTTTATAAGCAATAATTTTTGGGAAACAATCCTTCTTCATAATGTAAGATGAGGCAATTACATAACCTTATACAATAGAAGTACACCTTTATCAATCAAGTTTAATTTTCAGTCAGACAGCTGACACAGAACGGTTTATTATTATTATTATTATTACTGAATTTATTTCTGACCTGATCAGACTCAGCCTACGGGTAGATTACAGGGTTTACTTCATTTAGTTAATGTTCAAATGTGGGACAACAACTTACTAATAGTTTTGACTTGTAAGAGTTGCAGTATTGTATATTTTTGCTCCCTCTATAGACAAATTCAGCAGCTGACTTGTATGTTGTGGTCTCAAGCTCTGCTGCCGTTACTGCTGTGGCAGAGTGGAACTGAACTCATTTGCACCGAGTGGGAGCAGAGATGTTTGGGTTTTTCATAGTCGGCAGTCGCCCCTCCAATAGATGAAGGTATTCTGTGTGAATGTGGAAGTTATTTAAGGCACAAAGCACTTGGAAATTGGTTATGATGACACAGGCTTTGGGAAAAAATTACATTAACGTACCACTTCTGTCTGACCTCCACAGTCTGATGTGAAAATGCTGTGTGAAGTTGATTAAACCCAGTAGAAATTACTTGCTAGCTTATAATTTAGTAATCAAACTCCACTCAAAATTCTGTTTGTTGAGTAACTGATAAAAGCACAGCCCAGAAAACATTTTTGCAGATTATAACTGTTATTTTAACAGCATTTGATTGATTTTCAACATAACTAATTCTACAGGATCTGCAGGACATATTTCTTGGCAAATCCTTTACATACTATAAATTATAGTGGTAAACACAGGTTTACAAGTGAGGGGCCAATGCAGTAATATGGATACGGCTATAAATGTCAGTGGTCCTTATGCTTTTATGGTGTTGTGAGGACAGCAAAAGGAAAACATCATAAGACAACCAGTCATCTGAAGTAACTATGATACAGAAATGTTATTCTTCATACAGCATCTTTTCACACTTTGAAAGAAATAACTATTTGGCTGCAAAACACTGAGGATAAAATAGTTTTAAAAGGGTGCATATAAAGTAATGGGATGATATTGCAGTTATGATAAGGTAACAAAGTGCTCCAGTTGTCACTGACTATTTATCAGACTACTACTGCTGAAAGAATGTTGCAGGGGGACTCTGAAAGCAACATTATTGTAAGAAACAATTAAAAAATCATCCAAGCAGAATCCCCTTTTCAAATCAACTTGTGTCTGTGTGTGTGTGTGTGCGCGCGCGTGCATACACATTGCAGAGTACATATTCAAAAGGCAAGCAAGCTGATTTATACTGAGACAAGAGCTGCACAATAGATTATTTATATAGGTTGGATTGTTACTGTAAGAGGGCTGTGGAACAGGTCACAGTGCAGGTAATGCAAAGAATGCTGGAACAAATATTGTACTGCACTGTAATATATATATGTTTGTACAGTCCAATCATTTAGTATTGCCGTTTTTATGACTTGATGATGTAGTGGTACTGAGCCTTGCAGATAGTTTTGGCTTTTCTTGCAGAGGGTTTGAGATCTGTTAGAACTACTTTTTTCTAACATAGTCCCTACAACAACTCAGTGAGGCCTGTAGATTATCCAGAGTAACAAGGATGCTGCTGTTAAATATTGATCTTGAAATTAAAACCTGGACGAATATAACCAAAAGTATATTGATGGCTAGATACATTAGAAGTTGGAGTAGGGCTATGCGGTGTCCCCTTGGACATATTATCCATAAACATGGCATTTCTTTTCATATTTATGCTGATGACACACAAAAATACTTGCCCGTCAGATCCACAGACCCTGGAATGCTGAGTTCACTTAACAACTGCCTTTGTGAAGTTAAAAAATGGATGTCAAATAATTTCCTCCAGCTGAACTCAGACAAAACAGAAATCCTGGTCATCGGGTCCCAGCAGATGGCAAATCAAATACTGCCATCTGCTGGTTCCCTAGTAAATCACATTAAGCCTGTGGCAAAGAACCTTGGTGTTTGGTTTGATAGTAAT
>NC_060163.1:22608610-22624652 GCF_021292245.1 Micropterus dolomieu | reverse complement strand
TTGTCTGTTCCAGAGTCTCGACTGAAAACTAAAGGGGACAGAGTGTTTGCTGTCAGGGCCCCGAGGCTCTGGAACAGCCTGCCCGACGAAATCAGGTCGGCTGAGTCAGTGAACTCTTTTAAGTCCCTTCTTAAAACATACTTTTATAGGAGAGCTTTTCCCGATCTTATTTGACTTTATTTTATCCCTTTTATTTTATTGTATTTTACTAATTTTATATTAAAATTTTCATGCTCTTATCTTTTTTTTTTGTATTATTCTTTACACTTGTTAAAGCACTTTGTAACTTGTTTTTGAAAAGTGCTCTACAAATAAGGATTATTATTATTATTATTATTATTATGACAAAATATATCGTTTGACGATGGCAAAACGTCTTTCGTTTTAAATTGCTTTATGCTCTATCATTTATTTTGTTGTGTCACAAATTCAACACTTTCCAAAGGGGACGACGCTTTGCACCGCGGTGAAGTTAGTGTTATGTTGGATATTCGACAGATCACTATTCAATGTAAAACTAATATCCAACTTGAAACTCACTTCTCCGCTGTACGTTCTTCTACACCTGCCGGTGTTGCAGGGAAGAAAGTTGCATTAAGAATAAACAAACGCGGAGGAGAGTGACGTTTTCTGGATAATACTGAACAGGAGGAATCAGCAAGCAAAAACGTGGAGCTCATACCAAGAGAGAAGTCTGTTCTATGGATGAGCCATTAACACTAAGTTACTCCAGCTGTTTCAGCCATGATGCCCACAGACATTCAGCTTACTTTCTAGTTGACCAAGACATGCTGTTGTTGTGATGTTTGCTATAACAGAAGGAGAGTTTTATTGCTGTCTGGAGCTGCTGGGAACGTCTCATTGACATGTTTACTTTGCAGCAGCAAACCCACAACCTAGCTAACATAATTTAAATGATTTGCTGTGTCGTTGTTCACTCTGTATCATGGTATTCGTCCTGGTTTTTCTCCACAATAGCTTACCCCACCTTTATGATGCAGAGAAAAATATTTCATTGAATTTACAAAAATGTTCTATATCAGGATATATATCGTTATTGGGATATAAAATTACCCATATCGGGATAGGAGATTTTAGTCATATTGCAAAGCCCTAGGAAGGAGGGAAATGTTTTTTTCATAATTTGCATGTAAGTTGCCCTTTGTGAAGAAAGTGTGTTCCTCAAGATTAGGGTATAATGCGAAGTTATACATACGGTAGATGCTCCCTTATGTGACAGCATGCACTGGCAGTAGCTTCTCAAAAAAACCTGTAGCTTGTGCTCTTGCATTATCTGTGGTAACGCTTCAGTCATTGCCTTTGGGAGTCAGGGCTCTGCTGGTTTTCATGTTAGCTATCTAATCAGCCGCTGATTTACACTTGGAATGCCAGTGGAATATATATAATTAGATAGTAAAATATAAAACCAGCAGCAGCATGGGTCAATAACCCTCTATAGTAACTCATCAGTCTCTAAGATGAAGGACAGAGTCGATGATTCACAGGTTAATTGGGTGCAGGTAAAGGTCATTGTCCTGATGGACCATTGCTAATGCTATTTACATCTTGACAGACACCTGCTCCCAGCTGCCTCCTATAGGGCATACATACTGCTGTATTCATTTTCACCTTAACAGGACAATATGTAAACAGAGTTGACCTCTTCACTGTCATGTTCTGCACAGTGGCATAATGCCAAGTCTCACACAAAAATCCTGCTACACTGTAAAGGCCATAGAAATGACATGCATGCCTCGGTATAGTAACTACTAAAAGACAGTCAGTACCCTCATCACATAAAACCTCATACATAGTGGAGTATATTTTCTTTGTTTTCATTTACTGCCTTACCTTTTACCCATTTAGATTCTGCTGTTGTCCTGTTTGTCTGTTCTCTACCTCCAAAAGGAATTAATATTACAAATTGATTTGAGAGTAATTGTCTCGACAAAGGCAACTAGCGCAAATGTAATCATCTCACTAACAAAACAAGCCAAGTCAAGGCTTGTTTCAATATCATTCCTCTCCCAGCCAGAAGCAAATATATAGCTTCTCTAAAGGACAATGACAGAAATACAATTCACAAGTCTAGAGAAGATATGAAAGTCATAGGTATATAAGAAAAACATACTGTAAAATATATTGTCATTATGGAATATGCAGCAGTAGATCTGTGTATGAATGACTGTTTAGATGTGGAGAGGAGAGGCATATGAGCACTGCACCCACAGAGACGATTTGAAATAATTTTTCAAGTGGAAAGCAGTAGTGTAGAGATGAAAATCAGTTTTATTGTATTTTTTTTTAAAGTTGGTATTAATAAATCGATTGTACAGGTTATAAAGGTTGAAAAGGGAAGAGGAGGAAATTAGAAAATTAAAATGATGTTAGGGAAGTCCAAAACCTTTCCTGATGGGCAATATCAAGACATTTTCAAGCTTGAAGTTATCATTCTCAAGATTTCCATTCTGTGAAAACACTTGATTGATTGCATTTTGTCCAACAGTTTTGTCTAGTAGCCACTTTAAATTGATAAATGTATATATCAATATTGTATTGATAGAAGTCTCCCTGTTTACTGATTCTGCTCCTACAGTTGCATTAGAATTCTATTTGTTACTGCTAATGCAAACTGTACAATTGCTAATACTCGTGTTTTATACAGTATTAAGTGTGCTGTGTGTTGAACCAGTGAGCCACGCTTTCATTGTAAATGAATCACAGGACATGCAGTGTATTTATCTTAGTGGTCACTTAGAGGTTAGTGGCAAAAATATAAAACAGAAATGCAAAACAATTTGTTTTAAATATCCATAACTTTCCATGCTCTCAGGTTTTTCTTACAAGCAAAAGGGTTTGATCGGGTCCTACAGTGATTTTGTCTCAAATCAGAGAAGTAGTTTTGCAGTAGCATTCAAGTGGTGTCGTGTGTTATTTTCCTTTAATATAATTTAAAAAGAAAACTGATGGTGGAGATAAGGGAGGAAAATGTTGGAGTGGAGCAAGTAATGAGCAGCTGTCCGTCAGTTAATCAGCAACCCTATTTCAGGATGGAACTGATGGCTCAGACCATCTCCTCAACATACAGAAATGGGAAAATGAGAGTCAGGAGATTTTTTAATTCAAGGAAAGTCAACTAATGCAAAACACCACCACAAAGCGACTCATATCTGTCATTATACAAAATCCTACTGGTGGCAGCTTTAAGAGGAGACGGAGGAAATTATGTTTCATCCAGAGGGCTTTGAATGCTAATTTGCTCTCCCTGCCTGTTTGGTTTCCAAACAGAAAAACATATAGGGAGAGGTGATCGTGAGAGAAAAGGTAGTGGCAGTATCTAAATATGGTCATGCCAATAAAGGTTTTCTAATTTGACAAATGAACTGAAACACACCGAGGCAGCAGCACGTACAGCTTAATGGCTTGGTGCTTTATAGACATTTTTGTGTGGGATTGATGTGATTATCACAGTTTTAGTCGCATCAACTTTAAGCCATTTAATACCTTGGCAATTGGAGCCGCGATGCATCTTTTAATTTTTCTTGTCTTGCATGCATCCTTACCTGTGCTTGTCTCTTACTAAAAGGTTGTGTACATCAGAGATGTACTGCTTGGCGCTCATAGTCTGTGAATCAATATAATAAAAAACTCCTATTTACACCTTTCATTACAGAGCATGCTGGGTTATCAGATTTTAATTAGTGCAAAAGCACTATAAATCTGGACAAGATCTGGTCATCAGCAGCACCTCCACAGTTGGTCTAAGTTACTTAGAGGTGACTTATTAACATCAAAGTGTAAATCTAATCTGATAGCCTCGTCCAATCGTTGAATTTGGACCGTTCTGAGACGAGAGCAAAATGCCAGCAGTGAGTAAATTACCGGAGAAGCTCAGAGAGCCACTGTGACTGTGTAGCGCTACAATGTTCCCGGCTAACATGTTAGCGATTAGTAGTTCAACAACTAGCGTTGTGAGCAGTCACTATGTTACCAGATCTCTAGCAGTAAATATTTTGTGAAGATATGTGGATGAATTTCGCTGTGCCACTTTCTGGTTCGACAAGGACTCAAAACCTATTAATTAAACACCCATTTAAGGCAGCAGGTCAAATGTATGATCTGGAATTTATTATTCTCCCACATGTGTAAAGCTTGTTTTCCTTTATTAACAAGAAAAGTCATTGTTGAAGCAGTTTTCCTCTCTGTTTTCGATGTTGGGGATGTTATTTATGGGTCTTTGGATGCGGTTTTTCACTGCATTAAGATTCATTACTGGAGATTGGTAAAATATTTTTTGGACACACCATTGTCTACTACAAAATGCCTTGATTAATCGTTCAACAAGGAGAGATCAGCACTTGTATTTATTTTATAAAAGCCTCCCCCTGCATTCTTGGAATGTTGGTAGCCGTTGTACCCACGCACAGACATGGCAGAAGGCAAAATCTCACACCTACATACTTGAAATTTGCTTAAAAAAAACTTTAAGATCACTTCTTTAATACTGTTGAGACAATTCCAAGGTTTAATCGCGTATTTTATTGATGGTTTTAACCATGATTCTTCCTTTATTGCTACCATATAGCTTTCTTTGATGATTTTATTGTGTCCGTCTTTAACTTAGCACCATTGTAAATGAGGGCTCTCCCCCAGTATGTTTTTCCAGTATATAAAATAAAAATGATGTGTGTTATGGAAACCTATTTACTCAACCTTTAATAAAAATTGTGTTCTTAGAAGGGATGTTGTCCACATCTGTGAATGTTAAAGGTTCAGTGTGTAATATTTCTGAGGATCTATTGACAGAAATGCTACATAGATCCATAACTATGTTTTCAGTGGTGTGTAAAGACCTAACACAATTATGTTTTATTACCTTAGAATGAGCCATTTATATCTCCATAACCGGGGGCCCCCCTTCCATGGACGTCGCCACGTTGCGTCGACATGTTTCTACAGTAGCTGAAAATGGACAAACAGCGCTACAGAGTGCGTTTCGTCACTACGTTCTTCTTGTTCTACTTCTGTTAGAATTCAGGCAGTGATGAAACTCATCACTACATTTAATACATGCGTTAGAGGAAGAAGAAGAAGTAGTAATAATATACTGTGGGGGTCAGCAAATACGTTTTGCATCGGAGCAATATTTTCAACGATTAGATGGAGTGTGAGAATATATATAATAAGACATAATATTGACTTCTACCAATATGGTGATTGGTTAGTTCAGTTGGTAAAATGTGGGACTTGCACCTTGAGGGTTGTTGAGTTCAAGTCTACTTTTGGATAAAATTTTTTCTCTTTAGCAAATGGATTCTGCAGCGACTGTTTGTCACAAGGCGTGTGCTGCAGTGTTTTTATTTCGGTGTTTGATCCACATCCATCAACCTACAGACACTTTTTCGTATAACCCTATATCACCGGGCAAAGGACATTTAGGAGAATCACATTTTCTGATGGCTCTTTCAGAGGTGTGTCAAGCAGGCTACAGACTCTTTTAATATCGTTCAGGAATTTACAAACAGTACACAAGTTTCTCACGCTTTTATTTTGTTTGCGGGCAGTTTTGGCGAGGGTCCATAATCGCAGAGAGATTTAATGTGTTTCCCTTGTCAATGTTTGTATAAACCTTTTCTCTTATGTGGTTTATAATGGACTGTGGTGCAAAAACAGTGACAGTTTTACACTCTTGGCTTACATTTTCCATGTTATCTGTCCATAGTTTTACTAAATAATTAAGTAAATAGAATTTCTTAATAAATATACCCAAAGAAACCTAATTTCTTGACTGGCCACTCAGAAGAGACACCTTTTGTGCTTTGTCAGCCACCTAGTTGTCCTACGCTCTTTGAAAGGGTAGGGGGCAGTGGTAGACTGGAAAGTTGGTTGCAATTCACAACCCTCACCACTAGATGCCACTAAAACTTACACACTGAACCTTTAATATATGCAAATCTAGTGAGCATTATGATGTGCTAAAATGGTTATGGCTTTGAATGAACTGTCTCCCAAGGTTAATGTTATTTTCCTTACTCGCTTATATGTGGAAGTCCACAAATTGACACATGCATCTTATTTGTGCACATGTATTATTTACATCTGTCTCCAGAGCATTGTATGAAGTTATCCCATGGCACAAACACATTGTAATGATGGACTGACTGAAATGAAATAAATCTTTATAACCAACCCTAACACACACAGACACACACCTCCCCCTAAACCCTGTAACCCAGCGTCCATCTTCCTTCTCCTCAACTCTAATCTCAGAGAGGGTGCCTCATAGATTTCAGCCAAACTATGAGGGCTCAGAGCATAACAGCTCTTCCTATAAGGCAATAAGTTTTTGTAAAAAACTGTTTTAGTCATTAACTATTACGTTAAAGAAGTATTTTGCATAGATGTAGATGCATTGGTCCATCCTGTTGCCCCTGGTGACAAAAGTCTACTGGTTTTGGAGTCATTGTTGTAGTGTATTCACAGTATGAACTAAACAGAGCAACCATTGAAGAATTTCCAACTGGGATGTAGTTTGCCTGTTTGCAGTTGTAGAGGAGGTGTGTGTGTGTGTGTGTGTGTGTGTGTGTGTGTGTGTGTGTGCGCACGCTTTATTGTTCTGTACTTATCATGGACATGCTGAAAAGTAAAGTTTCAACCAAAATACGATATTCCTTGAAACTGATCTTGTATTACTATTGTGGCAAAGGTTATCTATCTTATTTTATGGTGTGTTGAATGTATATATAAAGATATCCATGAGGTTGGGTCAATATGCTGCTATTATTATTATTACTATTATTATTAATGTGAGCTATTCAAAATGTCAGATCTTAGAACATTGTGTAGCAATCTGCTCAAGGGAGGAAAAAGCATTCATGTACAACTGAGTTGTATTAGCAAATTCATTTTATAGGAAAAGTAATGCTGCTCTCATACTAAGGAAAACATATCTGCAAACTTTTCACTGCTAACGTGTTTCACTTCTCCCTTTTTAATATGCCCTCCTGGCTAAAGTTCATGTTTATATGTTTATATATAGGCCACTCAGAGCAGCTTGGTTAATGTTAGGGAAAGATTACCATGTTGGTTAAATAATGAAAAATGCTGACTTAAAAGCATGAGATGAAAGAAATGGAACAAAACTTTAATATTTAACTAAAACCAAAATCTTTCCAACTGATGCAGAGCCCCATCTCTGGTGACAAAGTCCTGTTCTTGCTTGCTTACTCTTGCTTAATGTTTTAATCAATTTTAGTCTATTGATCTAATAATTAATGTACCTGTCATTATTCACTATCAGGACATTCTGTAGTCAGGTATTCAAAAAAAATCCTTGACTGCTGGACATTGTGGGCTGATGAAGTGATCTTTTTATGTATGTTGATACAGGAAGACTCCCAATTAAGATGAATATTTTAAAACTTGCCCTAATTTGCCCTTTGTCTCTTTCTAATCTTTTGACAGTGTGTGATGTTTTATAAATTTAAGAAAATACGCCTTACTTTCTTTCTTACTTCTTATAGTTTTTTATAGTCCTTTGATTGGATAATTTACGTAGCACCTGTGTATACATATGGCATTATTGCATAATAAATCATAAATAAATATACCAGCAGTAAACAAGACAGACAAGTAATCACCTAAAAACATAATCCAAGCAGCCGTCACTTTTCATTGGCAAATCAAATTAGCAGATACAGCTGGTGTGTTTTATTTCTATAAAATACAGATCTGTATATCCTTAGAAATGGCATGCCTTAAAACTATTGAGCTGCATATCTATAATTAATCTTTCAGATTAAAATCTGCCTATTTTTATCAGCTTAACTTTATTAGGTTATGTTTGTTAACTGGGTCTTCAGTCTCCTTCTTGATTAGTACGCCTGGAAATCTGACAACCTAGTACATCAGGACTTTGTATACCTGTTTAAACTGATGCCATGCAAAGCAGACCAAGAATATGCCCGCCTTTGATCTTAGATTGCTCTCTGAGTATATATTATTAATAGTTAGCAGACCAGCCACAAAGACATGGCTCTGTATACCTCCCACTCCCTCTCCTTATTACGGGAGCTGAAACATCCCTTCAGAACTTTGCCAATGCACTAATAGCTGCTGTCTGGTGAAGAGTACAGTCACCTATAGCATACCGAGCTCTAATCACTAATTAACCCCACTTACAGCTGCAGAATTGGGTTTTTTTGCAGTTTGTTAATAAAAATGGAATTACAGAAAAATACTCCCAGTATGTAAAGGCTCTGCATAACAACACAGGTGAGGGGAAGCAATAGAACAGTGGATAAGATACATGCCTTTGGTGTGGGAGACCCTGATTTGATTGTCACTGACACCCACCAGTGTGTCCCTGAGCAAGACACGTAACCCTAGAAGATGTTGTAACTCATTGACATATTTGACCTGTGACAATATTGCAGGTTTTGTGTTACTTTCAAAGGGTTACAAGCCAAAATGGTTGGGAACCGCTGGTGAAAGTAGCATTTTAATATAGTAACTAGTCAGGGTGGAGCTGATTATTATTATTATTAATAATAAAAATTTATTTATTTATTTGATAGAGATAGAATAGAGAGACAAGTGTGGCAGTGGAGAGAGAGGGGATGACATGCAGCAAAGGGCCTAGGCCAGATTTCAACTCAGGCTGCAAGCAAGCACTCAACCTTGATATATATCTCCTGTGTTGACGCCTTGGAACAGCAAATTATGATTCAGCTGCTAGTGTGTATATAGGGAGGAACGTATAGGCAGAATGTTGATGCTCATAATTTAACTCCCAGATCAACAGATCTTGAGTGAGAATACAGATCATATTCATTAATATGGATTATATGAACGTGTGGGCTAGGCATGACTTGGATTGCATATTAAGGCATAGTGAGAGATATGATTGCTTAGCACACTTATTTTATTTTTTTTTAAAGCTTAACTATTTAAATGTTTCAAATTGTTACACATTGGTCTAAAACAAGAATTATAAAATTAGTTTGTTTTTGTTTTCTCATTCCAAACATTTGCCTTGATGCTTTTTCAGCTATACAACATGCTGATAGTCAAAGAACAGTTGCCAAGTCCCCACAATGCACAATGTGTTTTCCAGCATTTTTTGACATTTCAAAAAAATGGCTCTTATTTTCAAGTAATAATTTCCTGATATTTACTTTGCCTCTGTGAAAGGAAAGGCATCAGATTCACCGTGGCTCTTCTTTGTTGCTTCATGTAATGAGGACATTGAGGAGTTATGTTGTTTGTGTTGGACATAAACAGAAGCTTGTGTCTCCACCTTGGTCTTTACAGCTTTCAGGTGGTGCAGCTCATTTTTCTTATTTGTCTCCTTGTTTCTCTCACTGCTTCTCCACCTAATATTATACCAGTTGTTAAATCCTCAATGGTGGCAAACCTGTTTGATTTACTGATCATGCAAGGACAGAGGAAGTAGGAGACGCAAAACAAGATGATTAACATGCATCGATTGGTGGATCAATTGGAGGGGGGCAAGCCAAGAAGGTGTGCCCTTTAGAGGAAGCTGAAGTTTTCCAAATGAGATAGGCTAGCCTCAAAGAAAAGAAACTGATGATAGATGCAGGTGGGGAAGTGAAAAAAGATGATAGCTTTGTTTGGCCCACCGCAGTGGCATTTGCCCTGTGAGGAACCCTATAAGCCCCTATTATTATTTTTTATTTTAGGTGACAGCAATTTGCTTCTCAAGGCATTGTAGCCAGTGGCCAACAACGTGTTTATATAGCTGCTCCTTTTTAAAATCCCTCACAGTCTTATTCAAGTTGAAAGTTTTTTCAGCTGCGTTGAGAGGAGTTGTTTAAATGTGAATGAGCTTGTAGTCTTGATATAATAATATATTCAGTCTTGCAATGCAGACCTTGAGCCCCTGAACTGGGATGCAGCAGCTTTGTCCTGAGGTTAGAGAACATGTCATGACCCCGATAGGAGGATCCAAGCTGATAAGACATTTCTGTCAAATGTCACTGTAAAGAATCCTCCAATCAGTCAGCTGCTGTGAAGTCACTATGTATAAATACTGATTTACAATACATTGTGTTCAGTGTCTCACAACACACCCGCACACAGGTCTCAGCACAGACTGAGATGAACACACGGTGGAATACAAATCTCTTGCCCATTTTACAGAAAAACAGCATAACACTGCAAAGCTCATTTAGGTAGCTGCTGAATTACTGCCGCCTGATTTCAATATCCAAGACCAGGTTCAAGGCTCATACATTCAGATAGAAGCACAAAACATACATTAAACGAAAATGTGGGCCTTATTTTCTTGGTTTTGACGATCATCCCAATCAATAGAATTTGAGATTGTAGTTAATTGCTGAAATCTGTGAATCCAGCAACATCGCTAAAAAGAAGTCAGATGGGGCAAGAAACAGTCAGTTAAATAATGTTTTTTAAATTATAGTTTTTAAGGTATTTTGCCTTTATTAGATAGTGACAGAAGATATAGACAGGAAATCGATATAGTTGTGTAGTATGTCTTAACCACTAGGCCACCAGGAAGCCCCCCTTTTAGAGACCAAATTCTTACTTACTTGGTAGAAAGAAATGATGAATAGAAATATATATATATATCTGTAGAAATGATGGCCAACACTATAGAAATAGAAAGAAATGATCCTTTAAGTCACACAAATTTTAACATATTATTTTACAACCTCACATACAGTAATATTTGCTTGTTGTGTCAGGCTGTATAAATGTTACACATTATCAGCACAGCTAAATTGAAATGTTTAAAAGAAGTGGCTGCCTAGTTACAATCAATGGATCTTGGCCAAACAATTTATTTTGATTACTGTGATTTATATATATCAAATTCTGCTATGGCTTCATCAAACACACACTCGTTTATTAGCACCCCACTGTGAAAATAAGAGAGCTTAAATAAAAGCATGTCAATCAGTCAATGCATCTTTTTATTTTCATCAGATTACAGTCTATTTTATAGTTAATTATAATGTGACTGTGAAAATGTCATGTCCAACAGCAGGGTAAGTCAATATCAGACTGTTTGAATAACTACTGGTGGAATGAGTATGATCAGATTCTTTTATAACAAGAATTCAGAATGCAGTTTAATACAAGGTGTAAATTAGGTCTAGACAAATATAATACAATATAATTCAGCTAACAGGATCAGTCAATCAAAATGTATGTGAGTTTGGGCTTTTTTTCTGCATTAACCAACAAAGATAGGCACATTTGTATGCATCACCGTTGTAGTGATTTACAAATTATTGATGTGAAGAATGCATGTGTGGCATCTTAATCACCTTTTAATTTGGAGTGATGTTAAGTCTTATTTTTGTTGTTTTTTTGTGCTGTTTGGTCTTGAATCCATGTTTGTTTTGAGGAATGTAAGCTATTATCTGTGTGACCTTTTTAGATGCTGAATTTCAGACTGAGTGGGCAGACATAAATGATGCACTACATAAGTGTACATCAGCCGTCTAATTGATGCTCACTCAGAATGCTGCACACAGCATTTGGTCTGAGCCGCTGGTTTAAAACTGTTGAGGGATTTCCTTCACTTTATTATGTGATATTAGATATTCATGTGAAACGGATGCATCTAACACCCATAAAATGGGCATCTACTAACGGGAAACTATAAAGAACATATAGCCACTCCCAGATTACCAAATGAATATGATCAATGCCTGAGATGTAATTCAACATATCTGGTAAGCTGGCATAGTCCCATTTGTGCAATAAAATATAAAACAATAAAATATGTCATGTATCTCCAGATCTGCCTCAGTGAGTTGATCAAATGAAAATGTTTTAGTGAGCATTAACACAAACTATCTCCTGCTACCTAGCATAGGAATGATGGATTATATTGATCTGACAGCCTGATCTATCGTCCATTCCTGTAATTTGTCCATATTTTTGTCCTCAGTTGACAATAATGTGGATGGATGTTTAATATTTAATATGCAGGAGAGGAGTAATGTAGCTGCCGGCCAAACCTCTTTCCTCTTCCTGTGCCGCTGCTGACTTGGCAGGATGTCCTCAGCCACTTAGCCACTCATTTACCACTAAACAGCTATTGGGGCCCATTTCTTTCAAAGGATACAAACACAGTGGTCAAATTCACAATCATACATTTAAAATTGACCAGATGGGGAGAAAGAAATACACTAGCGCACACCAACACTTTTAATTTATACCATGCAGCCTTGCTCAACTGAACACCAAAATACTCCAGCAGATGTTGGATTTAAAGCAACACATTTGCAAAGATATTTTTGGATATTATCAGTTATTGGTGTAATGTTTTTTGACACTGTAATGGCAGGTAATTGTTTCTCCCTACATTTAATCTTTCTATTATTCCTTTTATTATTATTAGTAGTAGTGGTTGTGGTGGTGGTGGTGGTGGTAGTAGTAGCAGTAGTAGTGGTGTTTATGTCTTTTATTTAGTGTTTGTCTTTTGTTCATGTCTTTTTACATGTGTGTGTGTGTGTGTGTGTGTGTGTTTTATACCTTAACCTTTTCTCTCAATATTAACCATTTCTTATTTTTATACTATTAGTCTGTTCACATAAGTAGGGTTTAGCGCAGAGCTGTGAGATTGTTTAGTGTTTTTCCCGTCATGTTGTTCCTCTCCTCTCCTTGGATGTTCATTCAAGGCCAGGAGAGGATCTCTGTTCCCCAAAACCTAGCTTAGGCAGCAGGTAGTACTTCTCTGTTTCTTCTCTTTTATTAATAAATTCTTCAAAGACAACAGTTTGTTGTAACTCAATTATTTGCTCAATCCCTCACCAGCCATTGAACCAGCTAAAGACATGTTTGTAGAAAAAGGCGAGCAGACTTGCAATAAGGCGTGCAGCCCTGTCCAGAGGAAAGAAAAGTAAAAAAACAAAAAACAAAATGCTATTCAGATTGGTAGCCTTGAAGACAAGAACTGAGGCCAAGGAAAACTCAGAACTGAGTAGATAAAGTAAGATCAGAAGGAAACTGATAAAAGAGTCAGTTAACAAATTAACTGATTATATCTTCTTTAACCGAGGTACACAAGTCTAGCTAGTCCATCTAGCTGATCCAGTCCTGGACTCCACTCCTCCTCCTCCTCCTCCTCCAGTATTCTCCAGTCTCAGATCCAGCCCAGTAAGACTATGCTGTAGGAATGTATGCAAATGGCCAGAGCTGGAGGGGGCGGGACAGACGCTAGTGACAGGATCCAACCAGAAAACACACTGGGTGAGTTACAACCTCTCAAAGACAAACTAAAATCCTAAACACATACTAAAATGAATACCATATTAAGATATTAGTAAGTAATTCTAAATTTTAACAGCCTACATTTCCAATGGATACGGACCACAAAGGGTTTGGGAAATTATCAGGGTTGTTTACTGTTAATTTGTTCAAACCTAGCAGGTGACATTATTGCTACAGCGTCAATAAGAGGGCCAGATATTGTATATATGGTACTATGTGGTATGTGATATTCCAATTTTGATGAAATATGACAAAACACTCATTTTGGTAATCAGAGCACTGGGAATGGGGAGAGAGGGTGACCTCTAAGGCACGGCAAACACAAAAGACCAGCAAGGATGGTGACGCAAACAAGCTTGTTTTGACGCTCATTGCTGTGGTTCAGAGTACCAGTGAACTAGTTCCAATAACATCTTTTCCACACACCATGGGTAGACATTCAACAGTGACCTCATGTCTGAGGTGCTAACTGAATGAGAGTTTATAGCTGTAGGTTTCACAAAGTCTAATTTGATTCGGATGATTTTAAGATTCTAAAATGATATCTACTAAACAAGAAGCGCTTTAATGTATTAAACATGTTTGTTTATTTGTTTCTGAATTCATGGTTATAGGCTGGAGTCAACATCCTCAATGATGACCCTACTGCCCACTCGCACAGCTTTCAATGAAAGGAAAACCTGTGGGGAAGGCCAACCAATAGAGCGTAGAGTATTATAGAGCAACTAGCAGTAAATGGGGCGGCTGTGGCTCAGGAGGTAGAGCGGGTTGGCTGTTAATCGGAAGGTCGGCGGTTCAATCCCTGGCTCCCCCTGGTTGCGTGTCGAAGTCTTGGGCAAGATACTGAACCCCGATTTGCCCCTGGCTGCTGTTCCGCCAGTGTGTGAATGTTAGTTTTTGAGCACTTAGGCTCAGTGTATGAATGTGTATGACTGGTGGATGTAGTGTAAAAGCGCTTTGAGTGGTCGAAAAGACTAGAAAGGCGCTATACAAGTACGGAGCATTTGCATTTAAATGCAGCAGTGCATCCACAGGTCTCAAATAATCATACAAAACTGTTATTGATTACATCAAATGCCACTCATTTCTCTGTTGGTGATTCGGCAAAGGCCTGTTTAAAATTTTACATTGATGTTCTGCAGTCCATCACAAGAAGCATGCTGAGAAGACCATTGTTTGCTAAAGCGGTTAGCCCACAATGGCCATACACAAGGCCAGTCTGTCTCAATTGCAGTTCGAACAGACAGGATAAACCTGGGACATGTGATCACAGTGAGAGTACATCTCTCCCTCCCACTGCGTACAAGCCTTTTCCATCTATTCCAAAACCAATCACCATAAAGAGGTGATGATAATTTTGTAGACAAAGGATCCTAATTACTAAGAAAGGTCAAAAGAGAGGGAAATCTCTCTGTGCACTTGACCGACTTGAAACAGACGAAACTGAGATGACAGATCCTCACTGACTGAAAAGGCTCTCCACAGTCCGCCATACTTGGGGACTGCTAAGACCTGACCTTAGACCTTTGTTTTTACTTAGGTGTTTGACCAAAAGACAATTACATGATCTGTTCTGACACTACATCTTGGGGGGAAACCAGATGCCTGGTGCTTTGTTGTCCTGTTGCTTGTTGTTTCTGTTGCTGATTCTATACTGAACGAGATATTTTTGTCTGTTTGCACCCATTTGCTGCCATTTGATTATAAAATAGTATGCACACTAACAGATTCCCACAGGAGAAGCCAGAACGGATGCTACCAGAGTATTCCATGTTGTTGAATGTTATTATTTAACCCTTTCCAGAAGGGTCCAGAAGGTTGCAAAAGGGGGGAGGTTGAATAAAGACTGAATTACTGAACAGATTTCAATAACATTCGTGAAAAAATGTTTTAATGCTTTGAACTGTTCTTTTAACTGTTTGATATAGCCTACAGGGTGAATGGATGATTAACAAGGGTTTACTCTAAAATCTTACAATAAGCTCCAAGGGATACAATAACTACGATTTAGACATGTGTGAGTTTAAATCTGTTTTTGATGCTAGACTTAACAGCCGCTCAGGGTCAGAAATCGAAGGTAAACTGTCTGTCATGGGACACTTTGAACTCCAAGGTTAAAACTCATTCTGAGAGGGTGAGACTGATTTAGGACATGCTACTGTCTGACCAGAGCTATCTTAGAGAGATTGTGGAGCAAACAACTGCAGACCAACTCAAAATCTCATGCTGTAGTAATCGGTGTCTTTTTGTGATCTTATGATGATTGAACTAATACCATGGGAATAAATGAAATACTGTTTAGTAATTGTTGGCAAATTTTCCATAAACAGGAGGCCAGAGCAGTGGCCAAAGCCCTAAAAAGCCTAATAAATTAAATTCTTCTGTTTCTTCCTGGGTGATCCTATCAGCAACTTACAGAGTGCTGGTGCTGTAAAATTGTAACGCTATAATAAAATGTTTTGGTGAAGCAATACTAGTAGCCACGGCTACTCTCCCTCCTGGAGCCAGGGACTTGGGTACTCATCAAGGGCCAAAGGTTTTCCTTTAATTGGCATTGTTGGGACCTTTTCCAAGGGCTATTGATTACTGGAACAGCAGTAAAGGTCACAGGAAAAGCCCTACAACGATTCGGGACCCTCAGGTCACATCCTAAATCAACTAGCTGAGAAAACGAAGGAGGTGCTACGGACACGCCAGGATGGCGTGCTGTTGTTCAGGTAACAACATGTCACTCCAACTCGATGGACATCACGGTAAAGAATTGACGCACATA
>NC_060163.1:22577214-22608510 GCF_021292245.1 Micropterus dolomieu | reverse complement strand
GGCTCAGTGTATGAATGTGTATGACTGGTGGATGTAGTGTAAAAGCGCTTTGAGTGGTCGAAAAGACTAGAAAGGCGCTATACAAGTACGGAGCATTTGCATTTAAATGCAGCAGTGCATCCACAGGTCTCAAATAATCATACAAAACTGTTATTGATTACATCAAATGCCACTCATTTCTCTGTTGGTGATTCGGCAAAGGCCTGTTTAAAATTTTACATTGATGTTCTGCAGTCCATCACAAGAAGCATGCTGAGAAGACCATTGTTTGCTAAAGCGGTTAGCCCACAATGGCCATACACAAGGCCAGTCTGTCTCAATTGCAGTTCGAACAGACAGGATAAACCTGGGACATGTGATCACAGTGAGAGTACATCTCTCCCTCCCACTGCGTACAAGCCTTTTCCATCTATTCCAAAACCAATCACCATAAAGAGGTGATGATAATTTTGTAGACAAAGGATCCTAATTACTAAGAAAGGTCAAAAGAGAGGGAAATCTCTCTGTGCACTTGACCGACTTGAAACAGACGAAACTGAGATGACAGATCCTCACTGACTGAAAAGGCTCTCCACAGTCCGCCATACTTGGGGACTGCTAAGACCTGACCTTAGACCTTTGTTTTTACTTAGGTGTTTGACCAAAAGACAATTACATGATCTGTTCTGACACTACATCTTGGGGGGAAACCAGATGCCTGGTGCTTTGTTGTCCTGTTGCTTGTTGTTTCTGTTGCTGATTCTATAC
The DNA here is from genome assembly GCF_021292245.1 of Micropterus dolomieu. Classification (NCBI taxonomy): domain Eukaryota; kingdom Metazoa; phylum Chordata; class Actinopteri; order Centrarchiformes; family Centrarchidae; genus Micropterus; species Micropterus dolomieu. Next base: position 22,607,763 of record NC_060163.1, on the reverse strand, counting down.
TGAACGAGATATTTTTGTCTGTTTGCACCCATTTGCTGCCATTTAATGATAAAATAGTATGCACACTAACAGATTCCCACAGGAGAAGCCAGAACGGATGCTACCAGAGTATTCCATGTTGTTGAATGTTATTATTTAACCCTTTCCAGAAGGGTCCAGAAGGTTGCAAAACTGTTTAACTGTTTGATATAGCCTACAGGGTGAATGGATGATTAACAAGGGTTTACTCTAAAATCTTACAAATAATAAGCTCCAAGGGATACAATAACTACGATTTAGACATGTGTGAGTTTAAATCTGTTTTTGATGCTAGACTTAACAGCCGCTCAGGGTCAGAAATCGAAGGTAAACTGTCTGTCATGGGACACTTTGAACTCCAAGGTTAAAACTCATTCTGAGAGGGTGAGACTGATTTAGGACATGCTACTGTCTGACCAGAGCTATCTTAGAGAGATTGTGGAGCAAACAACTGCAGACCAACTCAAAATCTCATGCTGTAGTAATCGGTGTCTTTTTGTGATCTTATGATGATTGAACTAATACCATGGGAATAAATGAAATACTGTTTAGTAATTGTTGGCAAATTTTCCATAAACAGGAGGCCAGAGCAGTGGCCAAAGCCCTAAAAAGCCTAATAAATTAAATTCTTCTGTTTCTTCCTGGGTGATCCTATCAGCAACTTACAGAGTGCTGGTGCTGTAAAATTGTAACGCTATAATAAAATGTTTTGGTGAAGCAATACTAGTAGCCACGGCTACTCTCCCTCCTGGAGCCAGGGACTTGGGTACTCATCAAGGGCCAAAGGTTTTCCTTTAATTGGCATTGTTGGGACCTTTTCCAAGGGCTATTGATTACTGGAACAGCAGTAAAGGTCACAGGAAAAGCCCTACAACGATTCGGGACCCTCAGGTCACATCCTAAATCAACTAGCTGAGAAAACGAAGGAGGTGCTACGGACACGCCAGGATGGCGTGCTGTTGTTCAGGTAACAACATGTCACTCCAACTCGATGGACATCACGGTAAAGAATTGACGCACATATAGGCATAGGCACATTACACTCAGCTGTTCTGAGTTTAGTTTTGGATTATGTTTGAGTTGTATATTTTCCCTGTGTGTTTCTGGTTTTTGCCATTGTTTCATGTGTCTTTCTATTTGCCTCTGTTTCTCTCGTTCCTTGTCCTTAGTTATTTAAATCTTGTCTCTTATCTTAGGTCTTAGTCCTGCATTCTGTTCTCCCCCTGCTGTCTCTCTGCCTGCCTGTCTCATTAGTCCAGATCCCCCTCACCTGTGTTTCTCCCGCCCCGCTTGTTAGTCCCTGTATATGCCTGCTTGTGTCTTCAGTTGTGGTCACGTCCTCGTCATCTGAGATTGAGTGTTCCGCTTTGCTTTGTTCTGTGTTTTTGGATTACCCTGTGTTCCGTGGATTTACTCTTTGTTGGATTTATCTCTGTTCTGGATTCTGCTTTGTTTGGACTTTTTGCCCCTAGCTTCAACGTAAGCCTGTTTGTTTATTTGAATAAACTTTATTTTGAACTGCATCCTCCTCTCGCGTTGCCATTGTCTGCAATTGGTTCCGCACTCCTCAGTTCCCTGCCGCTTCACTCAGCCAGCCAGTGACATCAGCAGTTCTCGGGGGACGTGAGTGAGGGTGGGGAGAAGAAAGAAGAAGACAGCCAAACGCCACACTACACGTAGCAGTGAAATACAGTATGACCAACAAGGGATCAATGATGGTCCACATGCCCGTGACACCCTTTTCCGGGTGCTAGGGTGGGAGTGGTTGGGTCTCAGGGATTTAGTGTTGTTTTTGACCAAGGGGGTAAGCCACAGTTGAAACAGTGAAGCCAACTAAAGCCTGCATGGATTGTTCCATGTAGGTCCAAAAATGACGTCAAAACCCCATGATCCCAAAGCGAGAAGTTACACCACTGAGCTTCCCACCGAACGCCTGATTCCGAGTGCTGAACAATTCTGTGCGCGTACTGTAAATTCTAGTTGCTATGCATGCATGACCGAGAAGCTACGCTCTAAGCAGTTGCAAGTTGCGCGGAACGCTCATATGTAGTTTCCAATTTTATATCTTTCCCACTCTCCAACACCCGCCATACCCCGACCGGGGCGTGGGACTTCATGCTCACACGCGTCTACAAAATCGACACGGCCCTGTTAGAAACTTATGCTAAATGTCAACTTCTCCCAGACATGAGAAATGCAAATCCTTAAAACAGCTATTCAGACCATGAATTAAAATAGCTAATTCCAAGTACCCCAGACCAGATGTGGGTAATTCCCTGGAGTGTGTTCACACACCTATGATTCTCTAGTAGCCAATTAAGTTAGCTGTACACGGGTTTTCTTAACAAATACATTGTTATGCAAAGATTGTTTGACATTAACATATCACACTCACAGAAACAAAACGCTCCATAACAGAAAACATGTCAACTTAACGTGTACATAGATGCCATTGTGGTTCCCAGTGATGTTTTTAAATGAATTCAAAGCTAGAAATCAGATTACAGCTGGTTTTAAATCAAGTCTCTGTTGATGTTGTTGTCCGATTAAATAGAATGACAGCAACAGTAAACAGTAAAATCATGTGACAGTTTTCAAGTAGCCTGTGCAATAGCCATGCTGTCTGATCAGCATCTTGATATGCCACACCTGTGAGGTGGATGGATTATCTCGGCAAAGGAGAAGTGCTCACTAACACGGATTTTGACTGATTTGTGAAACATAATTGAGAGAAATAGGCATTGTGTGTACACAGAGAAAGTCTTAGATATTTGAGTTCAGCTCATGATGAATGGGGGCAAAAACAAAAGTGTTGAGTTTATAATTTTGTTCAGTGTAGTTACCACACCTTAAGTTAGTTATGAATATGTGATACATGATATTGATAGCCAAGGTTCTCTTCCAGGATGAGTACAAATATGTTTAATCCCCTGCTTGTTCAAAACTTAACAATGTCTATGAATTAGCTACAGCTAATTTTCTATTGTTAATTTTCTGTACTTGGATGTCCATATATGGCCAGAGGGAGGATTGTAATGGCAGAACATTTTTATTATTCCTTTTAGTAGTAGTCGTAGTGGTGTTTGTCTTATAGATAGAGAGAGCGAGAGAGAGAAAGATATAATCAGAATCAGCTTTCATTGCTAGGTATGTGTACACATACGAGGAATTTGACTCAGGATTGTGCATTGCTCACAATGTGCTTACTCATACAAAAATACAAAATCATAAAAATAAAATAAAAACAGACGCAGACTTCAGTGTAGACAACACAAATAAACACACTACAATATAGACATATTGACAAATAGTGCAGTGAGCAGAGTGCAAAGGATGCAGGAGTATGTACATGTCAGAGGTGGAGAGAGAGAGCTGTGAGAATGTTTAGCGTTTTTTTTCTCTCATACTGTTGCTCTCCTTGAATGTTCATTCAAGGCTGTTCCCCAAAACATAGAAACCTAGACAAGAGAAAATCTTACTTCTCAGAAACAAGGCAATAAATAAATAAATAATAAACAATAAACAACTTATGTCTTTATAATAACCATTCTATCCATGCTACTACAATATAATAATAAAAATAAACAATAAACAAGTCTTTATAATAACCATTCTATCCAGCAATAGCAGATTGTGGAGTTCTCTACATAGCTCTGGAATGCTCCCCTCTTCATCTCTGGCAAACCAATCATTGCTGGTTGACTTAAAACACATCACTACCAGTGCGCCAGGGTGGGAACATTGCCACAAACACCAGATTTAAAAACTATGGACAGATTAACCTGGCGGTGGTGGGCTTAATCAGCATTGTGTGAACTAGTTTGGCAAGGGCTTCAAATAATGTAAGTTCATTTATATATATATATAATATATAAAAGTTCTTCACAGCTTAAATGAAGATTAAATAACATTATTTTAAGATAACTCTATGCAGTTGCATTTTCTTCTGGGAATTTATTTATGTATTTACAAAGGGAAATCATCGAACGAAAATGCTCATTATTTTAAATACTCCAGTCTTTCTGTTGCTTTGCCTCTTTCTGAGATTCTTCCTCTCTGCCTTTACACACACACACAGAATACCTGTAGACACAAGCTTAACCTGATATCTGACAAGGGTCACTGTGACATTAAGCAATAAAAACCAAGGCTTCTATGTGGAACTGAAGATCAGTGAAGCTTTGATTTTCTCACGTTGCCCTCTCTGGAATCATCCGTAGAGCCTGTAGTGCCAACAAAACCAATAAAAGGCAGCTGGAAATATCATTGTGGGCTTTGCTCAGGAAAGAACAGATACTGAAGACGAGAGGAGAATAACATCGCCTTTAATGAATTGTCAGATTTTTTATTCTGCAGCGGCAGCGTGGGAGCTTAGGAGTAAAATGTCTTTGATTTTGGATCAACTGACATTTTCTATAGCATTGTCTGTTTTGCACAGCACATGCATACAAATGTACATTTTCTTAACAACACACACGCACCAAAAACTGTCTATTAGGAAGCCACTGTTAAAACTAGGGGAATATTTACTAAGGATTTGCAGACCTTTTAAGGCTCTAAACAGTCCATGTTTGCCTGTATAGGCTAAAGGACTGCAGAGAAGTTTTACTTTAGTGAAATACACTGAACAAAATTATAAATGCAACACTTGTTTTTGTCCCCATTCATCATGAGCTGAACTTAAAGATCTAAGACTTTCTCTGTTTACACAAAAGGCCTATTTCTCTCAATTATTGTTCACAAATCTGTCAAAATCTGTTTTAGTGAGCACTTCTCCTTTGCCCGAGATAATCCACCTCACAGGTGTGGCATATCAAGATGCTTATCAGACAGCATGGGTATTGCACATCTGTGCCTTAGGCTGGCCACAATAAAAGGCCACTCGAAAACGTGCAGTTTCACTTTATGGGGATGTCTTGGGAGGTCCGGAAAACAGTCAGTATCTGGTGTGACCACTATTTGCCTCACGCAGTGCAACACATCTGCTTCGCATAGTGTTGATCAGGTTGTTGATTGTGGCCTGTGAAATGTTGGTCCACTCCTCTTCAATGGCTGTGTGAAGTTGCTGGATATTTGCAGGACCTGGAATACGCTGTCATATACGCCGGTCCAGAGCATCCCTAACATGCTCAATGAGTGACATGTCAGGTGAGAATTCTGGCCATGCAAGAACTGGGATGATTTCAGCTTCCAGGAATTGTGTACAGATCCTTGCAACATGGGGCCGTGCATTATCAATCTGCAACTTGAGGTGATGGTTGTGGATGAATGGCACAACAATGGGCCTCAGGATCTTGTCACGGTATCTCTGTCCATTGAAAATGCCATCAACAAAATGCACCTGTGTTTGTTGTCCATAAGACACACGCCTGCCCATACCATAACCCCACTGCCACCATGGGCCACTTGATCCACAACACTGACATCAGCAAACCGCTCACCCACACGACGCCATACACGCTGTCTGCCATCTGCCCTGTACAGTGTAAACCGGGATTCATCTGTAAAGAAAACACCTCTCCAAATCCATCGAATGTGAGTATTTGCCCACTCAAGTTACGATGACAAACTGCAGTTAGTTCGAGACCCCGATGAGGACGACGAGCATGCAGATGAGGTTCCCTGAGACGGTTCCTGACAGTTTGTGCAGACATGCTTTGGTTATGCAAACCGACTGTTGCAGCAGCTGTCCGCGTGGCTGGTCTCAGGTGATCTTGGAGATGAAGATGCTGGATGTGGAGGTTCTGGGCTGGTGCGGTTACATGTGGTAGGCGGTTATGAGGCCGGTTGGATTTACTGCCAAATTCTCTGAAACGCCTTTGGGGACGGCATATGGTAGAGAAATTAATATTCAATTCACAGGCAACAGCTCTGGTGGACGTTCCTGCAGTCAGCTTGCCAATTGCATGCTCCCTCAAAACTTGCAACATCTGTGGCATTGTGCTGTGTGATGGAACTGCACGTTTTCGAGTGGCCTTTTATTGTGGCCAGCCTAAGGCACACCTGTGTAGTACCCATGCTGTCTGATCAGCCACACCTATGCCACACCTGTGAGGTGGATGGATTATCTCGGGCAAGGAGAAGTGCTCACTAAAACAGATTTTGACAGATTTGTGAACAATAATTGAGAAAAAACTGTTTTTGATTCGTGTGTGCATGTGCTTTTTGTGTGTTGTTAAGAAAATGGACATTTGTATGCATGTGCTGTGCAAAACAGACAATGCTCATACAGTATGTATTTTAAAATGTTGTTTAGAAGTGAAAAGGGCACACCAGTACATTGAGCTAAATCGAATGCTAACGTGCTCACTGTGTAAGTATAATTTCTGTCTTTTTAATCATTAGACTTTAGCATATATGCATGCTAACACTTGCTAATTAGCCCTTAACCCAAACACAGCAGAGGGTGATGGAAATTAGAAAAAATTATAAAGTTATTGCAATATATCCTGAGGGGAACATGAATATCTGAACCAAATTTTATAATGAGCCATCCATCAGCTGTCAAAACATTTCACTCAAAACCACAAATTGTGTTGTTATGGAGTTGGAGGACAGTTATTCCTCAAAGTCAGTAGGATTCATCCTCTGGGCATCATGAATGTCTGTATAGAGGGAATGGAAATTAATGCAAATAACCACCCATTGATTTATCATTGACCTGTGGCATGGGAAACTGTGTCCTAAATTTAAAAAGCAACAAAATACCTGCTGAAAATCTTGTTTTTGTTGACCTGCAGTTTCTACACTTCTCAGTGATGGTGAAGTGTAGACTTGAGCGCCACTGCTGAATGTGGTTACAAGTGCAACAAAGCACACTTTTGATTTGTATTTTTCCTGACTTCTGATTGTCAACAGGTCCAGTCTATTGTGATATGATTTAAGCAGCCAATTAAATATTTATTTTGTATTGCTTTGTTTTTATCAGTTTAAAGCACTAATCTATATATTTTTTGAAACTTTTTACCTAGTTGTTCCTTTCCAGTGTAGCATTCCTCTTGCAGAAATGCACATTTGTTGTCCCAAAAGTGTCTTCTCTTTGAACAATATTACAATATTTCACATTGAGCAGCAAAAATAATATGTTTCCCTCCATTGTATTCCAAACATGCACAACACCACATATCTTTAACAGCCCAGCTTCAGGTCTTATTTCACTGCACTTAATGCAAATCAAATGAACTGTTGCAAGGCTCATTCACATGTGTAGTCTTAGTAAGTACCCAACTAAATCTGAAAGTTGAACCTCTGACGGTAATCTAATCTGCAGCAAAAATCTTACTATGTGTCTCCTTATTGTCTAACCATGCAGCCTTAACTGCTGCTTTTTGTTTCACCTTCTCTCTCCCTCTGTTTCTTTCTCTCTTTTTCTTAAAGATGATTTACACTTGGACATTATGAGCTACAGGGATGCTCTCACTTTTTCCTCTTATCACTTACTAGACCTGTTCCATAGCGGTGGGCCTGCATGCTACCAGCCTTTTAAAATGCATTAAGACAGAAAGCTGGCGAGAAAGAGAAAAGGAGAGATATGAGGGTGAATTTATGTCAGTGGGGGAACTTGACAGTCTGACATTTCATTGGTGTGATTGGAGAGAGATGCAGCAGAAAGGGTTAGGATACAAGCCAGGAATGGAAGCTTTAGACAGTGTGTGTGATGGAGACTCAAGCTGTGCCAAGAGTCTGCAGCACTGCTGGTAAAGAGAAACATTCACAGCATATGCAACATACTGTATATATATTCATCTGTAATGGAAACAGAAAGTAGACAAAAACCTTTCCTGGAGTTCAGTGTTGGGTCATATGATGATATATAACTTTGGTGGAGAGTTCTCCATGTTAGCAGTCCATTTAATATCTATTAGGCCATTTTGGTTAATGTTACAAATTAATGAGCATGACATGATTTTTTTTTGCCATTTAATTTACTGGATTAGACAAAACAGACTCCCATGTGGTTATTTTATCTATTAAGTTTAAACAATTAACAAATCACAATTTATCTATATGTCAATATTATTTTTACCCACACTATGAAAGATATTTCCATATTGATCACACAGTTTATCATCCAACAAAAATGAGAATTTTTATAAAATCCAACTATTCCTTTTAAGAAACATATAATTAGATATTAATTGCAAGCCTAGGTATATCAAAGATTTGAAATGGGAACTTTTATTTTGGAAGGTTAAGATTAAGTGAACTCTGCAGGTTTGGGTTCAGTGAGTAAAAAGAAGAAAAAAGCGAAACGCTTGAGTGAGCAAAAAGGGGTTGACTGTGTCACATTGTGCACAGGCGTGACCTGTTAACACACTGGGCCCTCTATCTGCTCTGAGTGGCTGATCCTTTATTTCTCAGGGTAGCTCACACCGGGGGCAGTCCTCAGAGGACAATTCAATGTCATCACATCTGAAAATGGCAGGAAAGACTATACTGTACAGAACAAACTGGAATTTAATCAGTGCAACAACAATTTGATTTCTAGTGTAATCCCTGTGGTTTCTTTATTAAACAATATGCCATGTAAAAAGGTTATGCAAATATGGCTATGTTGTCCTCTACTGTGTACATTCTGGGAGGCATAAAAAATAGGGGGGGGGGGGTCATCCCAGAGTACTGCATGCCTTTGTGCTGTAGAGTTCTTGCGTTTGGCATTCACCGCTACTATATGCTTATTTTTACCCAAAGCGTTCATTACATGGTGTATTTGATGATAATAAATTAAATCTCAGATGGAATTGCTGAGAGCTGAACAAGGGAACACTTCCCAACAACAAAGAAATTTGGTTTGGCAGCAGCACACATAAAAAAAAATAGAGCTCACAATCTTCCTGCTCGCACACCTCTAGAGCTTTTCCACCTCTGCTTTCAGTGTCTTGTTTTCTTAGACTTGTTGGGAATAAGAGACATATGGGGAGAAATGGGTGCATGGCAAATCTAGCGATGGAGCAGCACAGAGCCTGTGTTTGCTTTGGATTCAGGTTGTAGATGAGGCTTATGACAGCACTGCTTCCAGACATGTGACATGACAAGGCATCGTATGACTTCCAGGCTACATAAATGGCAGACGAATTCAGGGGAGGAGAGGAGGAGTGGTTAAAGTTGGCTTGCATGGTCTTTGTGATGTCCGGATGTGTTTTGATGTGAGTTTGAAGCTTTTGTTGTACTTTGCCATCTTTTTAGTCACTCTACATTGTATCTCATAATCTCCACAAAAATGACATTATGACAGTTTTCTTTCCACCTGTGCAAAAACGAGAATGTGGTCTTGTTGAGAAGGAAATTTATCTGTGAATCTTAGCGTAATAGTTGGTGCTGAAAGCTTGGAGTATTAGGGCATACTCACACTTGGCCCAGTTGCCTTGTACCCAACCTGGAAGCATCCAGTCTGATACGTGAAGCCAATGCGGAAGTCGCTTAAACCTCCATTCTGTCGAACAGCCAGCAGGGGGCGACTCTTCTGGTTGCAAAAAGAAGTCCGGCTCCATTAGAAGTAATGGTAAAATGACCCTTTTTCTCTCCTGATTTATTACCTCAGTAAACACTATGGTCTCAATCACTAGTTTCATTTTCATGTCTTCTTCAATATAACATGATGGTCATTTAATAAATTATGGTCCCATTTAGAGGAAAATAGACCATAAAGCAGATCCAAAGAAGTCAAGGGCAACTGGACTTGGTTGAAGATACTACAAGATGTTTCATCCCTCATTCAAGAGACTTCTTCAGTTCTGACTGACTTGTAGGGAAACTCAGCTATTTAACCTCAGTGGGGTCATTTGCCAGGATTGTCGATACCGCTGGTTCGTTAGTGCTCCTGGCTGTTGTAATGACAGTCGTTATGGTCATTAGAACCACCGGAGGCCAAGTCTGAATGACCATCATTGGCATCTTGCAACGATTGTCATTGTGTGCACACTAGTGTAGCCTGTAGTGTAATTGAATGACAGACTGTCAACTGTCAACATTGATAGATGCGTTGTACCGAATGAGGAATAATGCTTTCAGCTGCAGAGAATACTTTACAATCAAGGTCACTCCAGTGTATACTAACCCGTCTGTCCTAGAGGTCTTTTATGTTCAACTCCCAGGTCCTCAGCAATCACTAAGCCAGCAGATCTCACATTATCTTCAACACAATGGCTCGTCTCAGTGAGTGAGAGACAGCCATTAAAGTAACATAACAGCTTCATCAATTTGTTGAGAGCTCAGGCTTTCTTGGAGAAATAAGGTAATTGTGTTGGAGCCTTCTGTTATGGTGTTTACACGTGTGCGTTTGTGATAGGAGAGATTAAAAGCAGTGATGATTGGAGCTCACAGCAGATCTTTTTGCAAGATTTCTGTTCTTCCCTCTCGTCAGACAATATAAGGTGAAAAGGTTAAAAGAGTTCTGGTTAATCAGTCGGCTGTAGATCAGTTGGTAGAGTAGGTTGGTTGATCGATCATCCTGTTTTTTCCTTGAGAAAAACACTGAACCCCAATTTGCTCCCAATGTATGTTATGTGAAAAATTTATGTTGTTTTGGATAAAAGCATCTTGACAAATGAATGTAATGTACCAGGAAGGGTACTGTTTCTTTGCTGAGCTCCAGGACTCTGGCGATGATGCGACTCCATAACAAACAGAAATCAATGCAGATTGACCCTTGTTTTCATGAGACTGGCTTGATAGTTGACCATTTCTGTTCACTGTGAAGTGGATTCTACAAAAACAAAAATGAAGTGTCACAATCACAAAGTCACAAAGACAATGATATTATTAGTGATGGGTCATTATGAAATCATGCCAATTTTGTATGAGGACAAATTTTACCGTGTGTTGTGTTCTGTGTTAGTTGAGTTAATTTCAAAGCAGAATAATTAACACAAATTATAAAATACATCCAGACACAGGAGCAGATATTTTAATGGAAATTTTAATGAAAACATCTTCTGCAATGTCCCTACTTAGTTTTAACAATAAAAAACAACACTCAGTCTGTTTTAATGTTTTTGTCCCCAAGCAATTGTCACAAAAGCAGCTAAACGCTCAATAGAAATTATTTTGGCAATTAAGTTCCATTGGGGAAACATCTGGTTCCACTTTGCATGTCCTTAAGTTCTTTCAAGTAATTCTGTTCACAGTTAATCATTTATACTTTGTTTATTGCTACTACAGAGTAAGAAAGGTTATTGTACTGCAAAAAAGTAACTCAATACATTTACTGTGCTGTACTGGGTTCCTTACTTGTTGCTTTTAAAAAGCAGCAGATAAGGAAAGCTTTTAGTAAAAACTGGGATTTAAGCAGATCTTTTATTTATTTCTATTGAGACATCATGTTTTTTGTTTTGTTATTTATTTACATATTATTATGTTATAAGATATTATAACATATTTGCATGTTTTATGTGTGGAATGTTTGTGTCTTTTTTAAGGATGCAGTACAGGTAAAAGCCCAAATGAGATTGTCTACTTCATCGACAATATAGTTAATCTTGAATCCTGAGTCTTGAAGTACAGCTTTGAGGTACTTTATTTTCCATTTTATGCCATTTGATACTTTACTACAGGACATTAAATTTCAGAGGAAAATCTTGTACTTTGACTCCCCAATACAGGACTCTAATCTTTAACTGAGCATTTTATCATGCTCCTTTTCACTTCAGTACCGAATATGAAAACTTCCTCCACCACTGTGTAATGCCATGGCAGGTAAATATACTCCTTACAGTACCCGCTAACTTGGTGAAGACTAAAGAGACAAAGCTTCACTTCACACAATGTAAAAACTTCACCAACAATTCACATTTTTCAGACCATCAAATCTGTAATTTTTATTTAAACAGTTTGATGGCGTATCATAACCACTCTTGGGGGTAAACAAATCTCACTTTTTGAGACTGAAGTTATGTTATTTATTAAGGTGTAATTTTGAGAGAATTTCTTTTTTAGAAAAAACATGTTTCTAGAAGACCTTAATGAGAAAATGTAAATGTACAGTATAAGTTACAGTAAATGAATCAAGACTTTTTGAGGGAAAAGCCATGGGAATAAAGTTATAATATTTTAGAAAAAATGTCTATCTTTTGAGGGCAGCGCGGTGGTGCCTCATAGCAAGAAGGCAACTCCGGTTGCCCCGGCCTTTCTGTATGAAGTTTTCATGTTCTCCCCGTGTCCACGTTCTCTCCAGGTGCTCCGGCTTCCTCCCACTATCCAAAGACATGCAGGCTAGGTTAATTGGTGTCTCCAAAAATTGTCCTTAGTTGTGGATGTGTGTGTGAGTGGTTGCAGGCTGCAATGGACTGGCGACCTGTCCAGGGTGTACCCCGCCTTTTGCCCGATGTCCGCTGGGATTGGCTCCAGCCCCCCGCGACACTGTACGCAGGATAAGCGGTTGACGATGGATGGATGTTATCTTTTGAGAATATGTTAGCATTGCCTGACTGCTACACAGAAAACTATAGTACAAATTTTCCTTGCAAAATGTGTTTTTCCAAATACATTTTAAAACAAATTTCTCATTAATCATTCTATTCTCATGACATTATCAATGTTTTACTCTAAATATTTCTTCTTTTAAATGTGTGTACTCCCAACATTGTATCACTGCGTCAGCTCGCAGGTTAACAAGTACAAGCTTAATCATCCCTAATACCAGAAGTTGTGACTTGTCATCCTCAGAAATCATCAACAACCCTGCGTAATTAGATTTTTGAAACCATGAATCCATGAAGACAAACATCTTAAGGATTCAAACAGATTCCCCGCTGGAGTGAGCCCATTGGCCTGCAGTGCATAAACATGTGCACAAGGGCGGCCCAGGACTAAAATGGGAGGGTTTTTCTGATTAATTTCCCTGCTGCTGTGAATACGGAGGCAGGAGATCTTTTTTTGGAGGACATGTACTCATTTTGTTCTCCTTTGCCATGAATATTGAGCAGGACTTATCAGCCTCCTTGCTGTGGTAAATCCTCTGCACCTGCAGTGCCAGGCTCCAAGAGACTTTGGTGGAGCAAATCTTTGATCCTCTGTGCCGTCAAATCAGCGCAGCTAGCAACCTTGTTTTTAGTAATGTTGGTATGAATATGATCAGTGATTTACATTTACTGCATAGAATGTGTGTACCTGAGGGGGCATTTTTGTCTCTGTGTACCGTCTGTGCTTTGAATATGTAAACAGTAAACACTCACCACAGAGAGCTGCGCTTAAACATGTATTATAGTGCGCTGGCTGGATCTGCAAACTTAGTGTGCGTGTGTGTGTGTGGGCGTGCGTGTGTGTGATTATGGAGAAATCAAACAGGTATCTGTGTTGTCTTCTAATCTGTTCTAGGGCTGCAACTAACACATTTTATCATTATCAACCTGTTAAATGTTGTCATGTTAATTAATTGGTTTAATTGGAAAATAATTCCCATCACCCATCCCAGAGCCTAAGGTGACACCTTGTAATGTCTTGTTTGTCTGACCAAAAGTCCAAAATCCAAAGATATTCAATTTACGATGATGTAAATCAGAGAAAAGCAGCAAATTCAAGAAAATACGTTAAATCCTGTCTTGCTCCAGGGTTCACTTTCAGTGTGATTGAAGACTCTTTTGTGTTTACTTTGGTTTATGAGCCAAATACATGCAAAACTATTGATTCTCTATTGACAGAAACAAATTTGAGAACCACCAGATCAATTGTCAAAATTGATCTGTGAGTTCCAGCACATACTATGGCCTGTGTTTGCACACCTTAAAATCAGCTTCTAATGAAGTAAAAAGTTTTGTGTGTTCCAGGGCAAAGGTTGTGTTAGACTTTATCGCACATCATTTTGACAGGCAGAGTTGTAAAAACATCTATTATTATCTCTATGCAGTTTTTCCTGCATAGAGAATTACAAGCTAGCCGCCTCCATCAAATTTTATCCCGCTCTTGACAAAACTCTTACAGGTGTTTTCATGGTAAACACTATTTAATAGCAAGCATTGCACTTGCTGATGTGGTATCTTAATCAGCACAGTGCACCGGGCAAGTTGCTGATAGAGCCAATTTAATAACATTTCACTTTCAAAATGATTCTATCACAGTAACATTTAATATACAGAACTTATAGTTTATGCATTTATAAGGACTTGGAAAGAAAAGATAAACAGAGACACTTTTCATGTCACCACATGAAGCAGATGAATGATTTTTACCTCCCTGCTGCCACTTGCTTTCCCCATCACATTAGCTGCTGCTGGCTGATAAATGTTAGCAATATTACTTGCTTGTCTTTCACCCTCCATCGCATCAATCCCTCTTTTTTCACTTTGTTTATCAACCACACCACAATTATTGGGCTTTCTGAAGAAACTTCAGACACTCAACGGTGGTGACAGTTTGCAATGGCTAGGCTATGTAGAGATACAACCTACCAATTTGATGGTTAAAGCCAGCTATACAAAGGTCATGCATGTGAGATCAAAGACAAGGCTCCTAGACAAAAGCTGATTAATATGCACACTCAACAGCAACTGGACAGGTGGTCTACATGTGGTTATTGACAGTGTTGCATGTGAATCACTTAAAAGGATAGCTCGGGATTTTTGAAGTGGGTCTGAATCAGAATCAGAATCCGCTTTACACACATACGGGGAATTCGACTCAGGATTGTACATTGCTCACGATGTGCTTACTTGTACAAAAATGAGGTTCTTATCCATAATCAGTGTATTATCTGCAGTAAATGGCCAATGTCTTCCCAGTTTGGAGAAGCAGAGAGTTGTACTGGCATAGAAGCTAAACAATGTACTACTGTGGACAAGGTTGGGGGGCTAGAAGAGGAAGAGAGACAGAGCACCAGACATGCAGTCATGTGCCCGGTTGTGCTTGTGCCTCGAAGAAGTTCAAATCATTCATCACCATTGATGAATAAAGTATATCTTCTTTGAACCACTGTTACAGACCATGTGACTTCTTGTTTGGGCTGTCCTTTTCTGTTTCTGATTATCACCTGCTGCTCCCTAGCTATATAAGCTGGTGGATTCAGTCACGCTGGCTCTTTCTCCCTGGGCATATGGTTTGTTGTGTGGGTAAGGTTTTCTTTCAGTTTTGTTGCTTTGTTCATTACAGTTCGCTGTACACACACTCAACACACTACTGATGTTACTGATTTACATACTTTATATCTTTATCTGTTTATATTTTGATAAATAAATCTTTAGTTACAAATTGCATGGTGTCCTCTTCTCTTTGTCCTTCTCTTTGAGCTGGGCTGTGACACCACACAAAGAATATTATATTGTTTTGAAACACTCGGAATAGACCCACAAGGAACCGCAGTTCTTGGTGGGCATGCACGATTTGGCACAAGACTGGTGAATGGCAGGCAAGTAGAACAAAGAGAAATAATAAGCCTCATTTTAGCTTTAAATGTACAGTATAAGCTACAGTGACTAATGAATAGAGACTGCATCTCTGCAGCTTCTCAAGATAAAAGCGGAGCTACAGGGTGTAACCCCCTCCCCCACACTCACACACCCACACATCCACACATATGAATCAAGGATCAGTTGACTATTGGCAAGACTCAACAGTTCTGATTCGACTATGTAAATGTTTTTTCAGGGACACCCCTACTGCAAATACAGAATTATCTCAGTGCTGCATGTCAGGTGTTAATGTATAGATTCACTGCAACTAGCCATGTTTCTAAGCCCAATATCATTTAAAGGAATAAGGTGAAATCTAAATGGCAACTAGGACATGAACGAAGTTTAATTTCAGTCTAATTTCGCGACAGCACTTCAATCACCATCAATTGCCGGTAATAAACAGACTATGGATAAGTACCTCATACAGCCCCACTTCAAAAATCCTGAACTATCCCTTTAATGTTCCAAGGTGCAATATGTATATGCTTTCTCTTGGGGGCTCAGCACAGCTACAGAGTGAAGTGATCTCCCAACAGCACACCACTAGCCAGCCAATGCTCTCTGTGTCTCTCACTCATACACACACTTGCATGGACCAGAAATATGCAGAATTTTCCTCTGATCCACGCCAGCTCCCAGGCAGAATGGCTGGCATGTGTTTGAGACA
The DNA here is from genome assembly GCF_021292245.1 of Micropterus dolomieu. NCBI lineage: Eukaryota > Metazoa > Chordata > Actinopteri > Centrarchiformes > Centrarchidae > Micropterus > Micropterus dolomieu. The sequence goes on along the minus strand of NC_060163.1, from coordinate 22,591,695 downwards.
CGTTTTTGCAGAACATTCAGGCCTTGTAAGTAGGCCCAGGAGCTGGGTTTGTGTGTGGAATCTTGACGCAATGCAGAGGGTCTTCTTGTCTTGGATGTGCACGTACACACACAAACATTGTAGACACACACACATCGTCATGATTATCTGTTATCAGGCTCTCGCTACTTGTCGCTCAAACACTCATGCACTCTGACCATGTATAAGATGGCACCCTGCTTGGCAGAAGAAGAAAGGTAATAGCAGAGGGAATCTGGAGGCTGTACATTCTGTCAAACAGCAGCATTAGTATGCAGAGGAGCCCAGGAGCCAAAACACAGGCGATCAAGACGCTTGTATAACTGCTTGAAAAGAGATGTGGGCCCCTTAAAGGTATGATTGGATATGACCCTTTGTATCCTAAAGTGTCCTTTGGGCTTGAAAGGGTATTTAGTACATTTGCATGTAATATTTTAAACATCTGAGACATTTCACCATTCCCCCACATTAGAGTGACCAACTGGAAACTGGTCTTATCTATTTCTAGTGGTATCTAGTCATACAGATACAGTAGGTTTGGTTTTTCTGTGGTAATGTTGTGACATATCAGTATGTGGTATTTGCTGCCATCCTTAAATAATAAGGGGGTGAATAAAATTTTTTTCATGGTGATCAAAGCAATGAAAGAAATATATTAAATTTTAAAAATGTAAAGTACTGGTTTAGGTGGTCTTGTCTATTTAGTCTGTATTCATAGTATGTGCATTATTCTTTATCAACTTTCAGTGGAACTGTATTGCGGTGTCATGATCATTGTCTTATTTTACAAAATTTAGATGTCCAAAACTAGTTGTTGAAAGTATAAGTTAAAAGTCTTTGCTTTGTCATTTTGCAAATCAATTTTAATATTGTGATATTGATTCCAAACATTGTGCCTAGTCTAAATATGCATTCATTCTTATATTTTTCTGTTAAAGACTTAAAGCAGTGAATGTTGTGTAGAAATGTGTAGCACTGCTTTCAATCACAGGAAACAAGGTGTATGAATGATCCAGAGTTACAGGGACATCTGTTTCTGGCAAGACACATTGCTATAGAGCTCTTCAAATTCTTCTGAGGTTGTAGCACAAGTCTCAGAGGCGGATAAAAATAAAACTATCTTAATATTCAGACACTACAAGGGGTGTACTAATCCTTCACATTGAAGCTCCATCTGCATGTTCAGACAATACAAGGGATTATTAGTGATTTTGGGGGACAAGCACTTTTAAATTGAGCACCAACATTGCTGTACACAGTCATGGTTGAACACTACCGTCACAGAAGAGTAGTAAATAAAAAGTAGGTTCACAGTGATGCAATGAATCACAGCGAAAAAGCAAATTGTTGACGCTGTTGAGGGCTCAATTTTAATTCAGTGAAGTCTTCACTGTTAATTTCTGTCCTTTCACCCTCAACACTCTGTAGTGTTTGCAATTTTTTCTCGTTCTGTTTGCCTTGATCTCTGTCACCAACGACACATAAGTACATTGTGCACATGCACTGACAAACACTATGGATGCCCCCTCACAGTACATAGCTCTTGGTTTCCTGCAGAGTGTGTGATTGCAGTGGGCTGAAATATGCAGCACAGGGCATAGCGCGGGGGTCACTTGATTATATAATTAAAAGCTCTGCTTTAAAGAGGCTTTTGAATGGAAGTGTTGCAGGACCACACACATTTAAAATACTTGTATTTTCCACACTTGAAGTATTAGAATATTTATTTTTGTATTTTTTTGAAATTGGAACCTCAAACGTTCTTATTTGTGCAGAAAACAGGATGTCTCTGCAGTCCCAAAGTACTCCTTGTGAGAAAGTAAATCTTAAACCACCCCCTGACTGCAGATTTCAACAGAGTGACAAATTGACAATGTATCAAAAAATAACGTAGCTGTCACTGTCAGTGCACATGCATTCATCAACTTTCAAAAGAAACATCTACCAATAACTGCTCCCTCTGTTCTACAACTATGTATGTGTGTTTCTTGCAGGAAGCTTTAAATGTGCAGTTTATTCACTGTTGTGTAGAGGGATCCTCTCAGCTTATGTTATGTCTCTGAAACTTTCTCAAACAAACTTCTCAACCAACATCATTGCTGAAAAAAATGGTGTGCTATTATTGTGAAGTATTTACTGTAACGCCAGCGCCAACAAAGGCTTTAGTCCTTCTCCCTGAAGAATAGCAACGTTTATATTTCTGGTGTGGAGGTATCATCAAGTGACTGATTTTCCAAAGAATGATGCACTCTAGAACAGAATCTGTGGTGTTTGTGTACTCTGATTTGTTCCTCAGTAAGGCGAGGATAAATTATGGACTATAGCTATTACAATTGTTCTTTGCATGCGTGACTTCCCATGATTGCATCGCCAAATGCTGGGAGCAAATATTCCAGCATGCAATACTGAAGTCACAATACAAAAATCCTGCTGGATTTCCTATCATCATGTTTAGAAATATTTGTCCCTCTTGTTGCTGTTATATCAAGTTGTCAGTTTTTCTCTCAGACAGGGATCTTGATTATAGACAGCTGTCAACTGATAGATTATCTTCAGAGCTGCAATTATCCTACATTTCAATTATGGTCCCATTACCAACATTCCCTTATTTTGAAAGGATAAATGGTAAATGGACTGTACTTCTATAGTACCTGTCTGGTCTTTTGAACACTCAAAGCATTTTACACTACATGTCACATTAACCGTTCATACTCTGATGGCAGTGGCTACCATGCAAGGTGCCAACTGCTCATCAGTTAAAAGAAACTAATCAGGCACAGCCATCAGGAGCAATTTGGGGTTTTGTAATGTAACGAATAGCCTACAAATGCCTGCCATTATGTAGTGAAATACATATTGAAGCAGCAGCAATATAATTAACATTCTCCACCATTAACATGTAGTTCAAATGTATCTCAGTTTTAGAGTCTCTTGATCAACCAAGAGATAATGCACAATTTCTAGTCTAGTCTTTGTAAGGAAATTAACCTGAAACCAGCTAGCAAGAGGTAAAAAGGAAAACCTATGTAAAGTGACTGAAAGTAAGTTATAGAAAACGAAGAGCAACAACTTTATAAATACAACATTTATTACATACACAACTAACAACTAGACACTCTGCAGCATGTTTGGATGCGTTCGGTCCCACATGCAGTCTGTTGTGGTTTTTGTTGTGTTAGTTCCTGTTTTACTTTGAAAGTGTTCTTCCTTGTGTGTCTTGTGCCGCTTTTACTTCTTGTCTTTGTTTTTCCCTTGATTGTACCTGTCTTGTTTCCCAGATTGAGTTTACCTGTGGGGAAATGCCCTGTTCGCTTGTGTGTTTGTGTGTATTTATAGTTCATGCTTTGCCCTGGTGTTTGTCAGATTGTTAGTTAGCTTCTTGTCTAGCATCCATGTCAGTTCCTTGTGATTCTGGCTTGCTTCTGGATGTATCTTTGGATTTTGCCCTGTTGCTGAATTTATGGACTTTGGATTATGTTGCACTCGTTTTTGATTTTCTTTGTACTGAGTGTTATGTTTGTGCCAGTTTTTCATATCTGGTTTCCTGGAGCATCTGCTCCCCTTTCAATGTCAGTTGTCCAGCCGTTTATTCAATAAACGCTGTGAACGCTGTCAACCCCTGAAGTGTCCTGCTATTGTGCCCAAATCCCGATTCTCTATGTCCATGTTTTGGCATAATATAGCACAGTCTGGCCAGCTGATTCCTCTTGTGGAGCTCTTTGGCCATTGTTGTTTCTATGTGGCGACTCGGCTTGAGTTGGTTGTCTCTGTCAGAAGATCACATCACAAGAAGGATCACATCTCAGTAATCTTAGCATATTAATGATAATAATAATAATAATAGGACTAATAATAATAATAATAATTGTAGCAGCAGTTGTTGGAACATGGGGGCAGCAGGTGGCTGGCAACCACAGATCCAGACCCCACCGCTCCCGAGCCGGAAACACCTGCAGAAAGTGACAGAAGCAGAGAGAAGAAGGACAAGAAAGCACAAAACTACAGGAGAGGGAAGTGGTCGAGTTAGTAACGTGCATTAATGGCATAAGAATGTAATGTCCCATTGTCACCTAACTTTTATTGGTGTGCCCAAGGACACTTCAACATGGACTGGCGCCGATCTTTACCATTAGAAAGTAGGGCTGAACCATTTTGAAAAAATATCTAATTGCAATTATTCTGACTAATATTGCAATTGCGATATGATTTGTGATACTAGGGGGAATGATCATTTTTACATGATCATTCTCATTTTCATTGAAAACAGATTAAAATAAATTATACTTTGATTTTATTTTTATTTTTGCAAGGATCTGTATCAGACGTGTTAAATCAATGTTAAATCTGTAGAATGTGATGTGTAGGCCAAGACACTCCTGCAGCAAGACAAATATTGATTTTAAAATAATATTTTGACACACACATTGCCTTTAACTGAAATTATATTTAATAATTGATTCACTCTTAAGGTTTCTAGATATTTTTGTGTATTTATTGGTTCCATAAAGCAGGAACATGCACTGAAAGAAAAACGATGCCTAACGTATTTATCTTCTACCCAGAGGCTTCCTGGGAAAACTTGTTACTGTTTAGGAATATCAACTAAATGCAAATAATTATTTTCCCATAGGTCTTCTCCACCCTGTTTAGTCTTGTCTACACATTTTTCTTTCCTTTTGTTTAATTTAGTTTTCTCTCACTTCTCATCGTCTGTATTCTGAGTTGCCAGTGTGTGTGTGTGTTGTCTCAATGTAAGTGCGTGGCCATGTGACCTTGTCACACATGTTGACACTGCTTACTGAAAACCACCACAGATCCTGGGTGCAAATCATTGTCAGTCTGAATGAAAGAACGAACAAACAGGGTCAATCAACACTGGGACTGTGTCCAGATCAGAATCTATCAAATGTAAACTTTGTGTGTATGTATGTCTTCTTGGGTGCCGCACAATAGGCAGAAAAGGGACACACACATACACTCACTCTTCTGTGTTTGTGTGACATGGAAAAAGAAAGCAAGCACACATAAATGAATATTCTGGCAGGAGAGAATGGAGGAGGATGAGTGGGGATTATTATTTATTCTGGAGCAATTAGAGCTCAGCTACACATTTTTGAGACATGATGATGAACAGGCCTCTCCCATCAAACCTCATTTGTATTGTATTCTCGCCATTAAAATGGCAGTACTGAATAAATGTTTGTTCTCCTTACTGTAAATCTCTGGACAAGCGCGTTCCAGAGAAACAGTTTGACGACATCTCCAAATCTTGTGGTCCAACCACACCCAGTCTCTACATATATACACATCCTTATGTTCCCTGTTTTTAAAACACTAATGTTCACTCTTGGTGGATGTTCCTGACTTGTGATAAGCTAAACTTCACAGTTGACCAGCTGGTTTGGCAGCTGGATGGTTATAAACACACTGTACAGTTGGAAACATTTGAATGCAAATACACTGAACAAAATTATAAATGCAACACTTTTGTTTTTGCCCCCATTCATCATGAGCTGAACTCAAAGACTTTCTGTATGTACACAAAGGCCTATTTCTCTCAAATATTGTTCACAAACCTTTCAAAATCTGTTTTAGTGAGCACTTCTCCTTTGCCCGAGATAATCCATCAGACAAATGCTTATCAGACAGCATGGGTATTGCACATCTGTGCCTTAGGCCAGCCACAATAAAAGGCCACTTGAAAATGTGCAGGTTCACTGTATTGGAGGGGGTCCGGAAACCAGTCAGTATCTTGTGTGACCACCATTTGCCTCATGCAGTACAACACATCTCCTTCGCATGGAGTTGATCAGGTTGTTCATTGTGGCCTGTGGAATGTTGGTCCACTCCTCTTCAATGGCTGTGCGAAGTTGCTGGATATTGGCGGAACACGCTGTCATATTCGCCGATCCAGAGCATCCCAAACATGCTCAATGAGTGACATGTCAGGTGAGTATGCTGGCCATGCAAGAACTGGGATGTTTTCAGCTTCCAGGAATTGTGTACATATCCTTGCAACATGGGCCGTGCATTATCAAGCTGCAACTTGAAGTGATGGTTGTGGATGAATGGCACAAGAATGATCAAGATCTCATCACGATATTTCTGTGCATTCAAAATGATATAAATAAAATGCACCTGTGGATTCATCTGTGAAGAGAACACCTCTCTAAAGTACCAGACGCCATAGAATGTGAGCATTTGCCCACTCAAGTTACGATGACGAACTGCAGTCAGGGTGACGAGCATGCAGATGAGCTTCCCTGAGACGGTTCTTGACAGTTTGTGCAGAAATTCTTTGGTTATACAAACCAAATGTTTCAGCAGCTGTCAAGATAGCTGGTTTCAGACGATCTTGGAAGTGAAGATTCTGGATGTGGAGGTCCTGGGCTGGTGTGGTTACACGTGGTCGGCAGGTGTGAGGCCAGTTGGATGTACTGCCATATTCTCTGAAACGCCTTTGGAGACGGCTTATGGTAGAGAAATGAACATTCAATTTGCGGGCAACAGCTCTGGTGGACATTCCTGCAGTCAGCATGCCAATTGCACGTTCCCTCAAAAGATACGACATCTGTGGCATTGTGCTGTGTGATGGAACTGCACATTTTCGAGTGGCCTTTTATTGTGGCCAGCCTAAGGCACACCTGTGCAATACCCATGCTGTCTGATAAGCATCTTGATATGCCACGCCTGTGAGGTGGATGAATTATCTTGGCACAAGAGAAATGCTCACTAATACATAGTTTGACAGCTTTGTGAACAACATTTGAAAGAAATAGGCCTTTTGTGTTCATAGAGAAAGTCTTAGATCTTTGAGTTCAGCACATGATGAATGGGGGCAAAAACAAAAGTGTTACGATTATAATTTTGTTCAGTGTAGGTTCAGTCAGATCACACATTCAGAAGTGAGTTTATCTCTGCAATCTTTTCTCTATTTGACACGCCCTTCAACCAAGTTGGTTGGCAATACAAAGGAGCATTAGCAACACAGTAGTGTAAAAGTGCTTTGAGTGGTCAAAAAAGACTAAAAAGGCGCTATACAAATAGATAGGTGATTTAGATTATTTTCAAACCTTATTTATCTTATTTCAAAAATAAAAGTAGAATTTTGAGTTTCAGTTGATAAAACAATGTCATCTCTAAGTCCATTTATTAGCTGTTCTGGAGTAACTGTTTAAAACTCTACTTTTACTTTAAGCATTGAAGTCCATGCATTCATCAACTGCATGTAGACACTGATGTTTTTTCCAAACAGATCTTTCTCCTTTCATGGGGCGATTCTACATATAGCATGAGCTTTACCAGGTAATCCAGACACTGTGATTATACTCAATGAACTGAACAGAGTGGAGTCTCAAGTCAGTGTTTATAGGCTGATAAATAATTCAGACCGGTGTTTAGTTATTTCAAGGTGGCAGGGAGAGTTCATATGTAGTTTTTCCACCATAGCAGAGAGTTTTGCAAATCATCAAGTTCATTGCTGTTGTTTTTCCAAAACACTAACATGATGTGTCTCAGTACCTGCAGCAGCTGCGTGATTGTGAGTAAGTGTTTTTTACTTGGGACGCCTCTGGATTCCCTCTAACATCCCACAGACTAAAGGCCTAAGTTCTAGTATAGCATATAAAACTCCAGTGACTGGGTACTGTTAGAAAACAGGGTCACTGTGGGGAGCTTATACTTCTGGATGTGTCTGAGTTTGCACTTGTCTCCCTGTCATACTGAGTCTTGCTAATCACAGCTAAAAAGGTACGCCTCCATGATGGAATGAGCCTCTTGGCACTGAGAGTTTCAAAGGGTACCCCTTGTGACTGCCCATATCCATTTGGATTTTGCTCCACAGGGATTTTGCCTCCCTCATTTCTTCCCCGCCACTGCAAAATCAGAGGAAATCAGTCTTTCCTGGTGCTGAGCCACAGCCATAATGAGATTTGAAGGACATCAAAATGCCTTTCCTTTCAGGAGGAATATAGATTGGATGAAAAATAGGCCTGAAATGCAAATGCCCCACTGTGATGATGAACATGAGTCAGCTGCCTCAGGAGCACGACACAAAGGGATGAAACAAGTTTGGGTCACTGAGAAGTTTGGAAAATGAGTGGATATGTTTCAAAGATAAGCTGTTTGTGTCTAAATCCATATGTACATCATGTTGTGATGAAAGGCTGCAGGGGCTGAAGTCAAAGAAGTGAAAGCTGAAATATCGAAATTAGTCGGGCATTTATGTTATTATTATTTATACTTTAAATATCATCATAATTATTTATTTTAATTATATCTATCATCATTTTACAGTTTTACATAATTAAATTATTATTATTTTTATTGCTTGTACTAAATAGTATTATTTATCTTTTATTATCTAAGTACCAACTGTTGTTGTCTAGTTTAGTTTCAGGTTGATGTGGTTAGTCTCTAAACCAAAAGCACTTTGAATTGCATTTGATTTGTTGTGTAACATGCAATACACCAATCAGATTGTCATCTCCCATTGCCTTTAAAGTCCAGGTGTACTTGCACCTTGTTATTATAATGGCAGATGAATGACGCATTATTAAAACCATCAACTGACTGATTGAATGGCAGACACAGCAGAGAGGGGGATTATGGACAAAAGTGTAGATGTGATATGAAGCCTAATGTTCCTCTGCAGCTCTGTGGTTTATCAGTGAAGTGTCTGATCTACACCACAGACTGGAGTCCGTTAACAGACAGACTCTTTCTCAAATGTTTGGATCCTCACTGCTCTGCATTATTATAAACTATGATGAACCGGTCGTAGGTCACCTCAATCCTTCAATCCAACAATATTTTTTTATTTAGTTTTTTATTGTTGTATGAGTGATTTACTTTTACGATTAGTGAGGCTGCTGTCAGGCATTTAAAACATTTCCATGTGCGCAAACTCACAGCAAATATTGTGGGGCATTTAAGAAGCAAAACAAAAAAACTGTAGTTCTAAATGTGACATAACAGGACAGAGTAAACTCTCCAAAGGATACAGAATTCAACTTTTAGCTTCTGAAATAATTTAGATGCTCTGATGGAGCTCTTGATTGATCAGGAGGACGGCTGCTGTACTCCAAACTGTTTCATTGTATGAGCCTGGACTGTGTGTGAGACCTTTTGGATGTGTAGAAGAACACAGAACATGAATTAACATTAAATTCTGACCGATCCTGTCGGCCGATTTTTATTATCAATGAAGTTATGCTGCTGTGCTTCATGCGTAAATGCGCACAGCATCTCTCTTACCATCAGAGTAATGCTCCCCTAAAATAACAAAAAAACAGTGAAATACTGCACTGTTGATTTTAGACCTGTTTTTTTGGGGGGGTCACATTGACACTCCCATGGGCGCACAGATGGCGCAAGTGCATTTGCTATATAAAACAATGTGGGCGCTTGGCGTGAAAAGGACAACTTGTGTCGATTGGAAACTAGCAATGACACTTGCGCTGGGTACAAGATAGGGCCCATAGAATCAAACAGACATAAAACAAAATGCATTTAAAAAATGTCAATAAAACAATTACAATGGAATCACAAGCATTAATTTTTAAGAGCATGAATTGCTTCTGGTTTAGGGCATATTGTTGAATTACTAGATAATAACAGGGCTGTAGATTGGTGAGCACAAGAAATACTGGTAACACTTAATAAAATGGCCCACAATGTGCAGCATAATTCTTCCCAAATTCAATGTCATTTTTTGTACTAACAGTTACAATACATATCAATAGCTCCCCCAAACCACCTAATACAACAATAATAAAGGAAGCGCACAGAAATAATAACTGATTTTTATCAGTGAGATGAAAACCCCATGGGGCAAACAAAAATATGACTGGAAAACAGTGGAGACAACAAACAGTAATCGTTTACAACTGAAAGATGATACATCTTGGATGACTCAGAAAACAATGATAAAAGGATGTATGAGAAAACTTTGAATATATTAAATGAACATAAGCCATTGAAAATATATAGGAAATGGAAGAATTATAAAAAGGGTCGTAAATTCAAATCTCCACCCCTTCAGTGCATTTTAGCAGCTTGTGGAAGCACAAAGATGAACATAATATTGGTTTGAACATTGTTAAACAGAAAGAAAGATAGTGACAGACAACTACAATCAACAGACATGTAAAATTATGTTTTGGTGATGCTAAAATGTCAAAACAGGTATATCTCAAAAATCCATCCACCATTGAGATTTCATAAAATAAATAACAATTCTTCTCCTGAATTATAAAATAAATAATGATTTGAATTTTTCTGTTTCCCTTGTTTCTTTTCTCAAATGTCTCTATCTTGAAATGAGACAAAATAAAGCAAATGAGTGCACTTACGAAAACTATACTTGGTTATCATCTAAACTGCTTATATCTAATACATTACTTATTTACCAAAACAAGATTACTGAAAGTCTGTCTTGACAACTTGAAAAAATGACTCCCTAAGTCACAGTTCGTTTTGCAGTTGATTAATATTGAACTGCCACATAACCTCTAACCCAGTGGTGTCCATGTAGAAAAACACGTTAACTTCAATCAACAGAGAACTTCATCATGGGCAAGATGAGGTTCTTCTGCCATTAAGGAAGAGGACAAAGCTGCAGATGGAGTGATCCATTATTCAGAGCAGAGCCTCTCAAGTATCAGGCTTTGACAGCCATTTGTTAGATTAACTTTCACTTGTTTGCATTTGGACAAAGGAGTTAGCATGCTGAAAAACGTATGGGCTGATTGGAAAGTGTCACATCTAAACCGATGCACAGGAAGCTCGTCTAGAGATTTAGTTAAAATGGTGGGTTCTGCATTCACATTCAAAAAGGCTTAGAATACTAATTTGTAGTCTAAGCCTTTGTAATCATTGGGAGGATCTGCTGGCAAATGTCACTGGTCCAGCCTGCCATTAATTTTGTGTTTTCTTTTCGTTGTTATACCAACAACATAGCACACAATCACTGAAGGGGTCAAGAATACAAGTGCTAAGGAGCAGGAAAATAAGGTAAAGTAAGGTTAGATGTGTGACCAGTGTCACTAATGACCACTAAACCACCTTCAACCTCAACTACCTTTCAGTTCTTAGTTTTCAAAGTGTCTACTGTATCTGTTATGCATTTATTTATTTTTTAAGCTGGATCTCTGATTTGGAAGTTTTAAAAATGACAATGAATCAACACGTCCAGCTCAAATCAAAACTCGTCAAAAGGGGAACGTCCTTTAAAGGATCAATAGCAACAGTTGGGAAGTGTCTTGCATGTTGCTTTGGTCCATGTTTGTAATTAACATGCGTATCTGTGTGTATTAAAGAATACTCATGAAGGAGTAAAAAAAAAAAAAACAATTTAAAGTTATAATGCCCAGTACTTAGATAAATGTAAAAGCGGCTATGCAGGACTGATAGATGATTCCCTGATAGTGTGAGCAGTGCTAACTGACAAAGTACAAGGCACTGCAGTGCTAATTGAAGGATCAGATTTAAAGAGAATGTGAGGTTTAATCCAGTTCATCAAATACAAAGATTGTGTTTCCACTGTGTTTTAATCCAAATTTCAATCCAGCTACCAAAGCAGTCACGGTGCCAAGTGTAACCCTTGTAATACAATGAAAAAGAACTGACAGAGTTAAATGTCAAGTTTGCCCTTCTATGTAATCAAATGTCAAGGCTTTTTTAGGACATTTAGCTAAAAGTGAACTTTAATGTAAATGGTAGCAGTATATTAAATGTTTTAAGCATTGCATGTGTGTTTCTGTATGTGTGCTCATAAACTCTTGGGTGTTTTGGCCTGATTTTAGCATATTTGTGAATGTTTTTACAGCAAGACAGCAAATTACAACCCCAACAATAGAGCAAAAGTTTATTTATCCAACACATTTCATTCTGAGGGTAATACACAGAGAAGCAAAGACCATTAAAAGTATATATACATGCATGCACGGTGCACTGACACCAATTTAAACAACCAAATGCAATTAAATGCACAACCACAATGACACAAGGCTAATTAAAAGCAAAAGAGTTTTTTTAAATCTTTGTTTTGTGCTTTACTGAATTGCAAGATATTACTTTTTTGTTTTAGCATAGCTGTGTTAGCACTGTTCCACCGAATATATTGTGTCAATCTAGGCTTGCAGGCAGCCAATAGAAAATAACAACCAATACAAAATCAAGAAATCACACTACTGTGACTCTTTGCAGAAAACACAGATTTATCTGTGCCAATATTCCCCTATAGACCAAATTAGAATTTTAATGGCGTCGAATGGTAAACCCATATCAAAGCTTCAAAGGTGCCAGATGCTACGTCCACATTTTTGTAGAGTCTGTGGGGGGAATATATTCATATTGAAGGGCTGTTATCCATCTGTCCATCCTTGCACTCTTTCACGTATGCATCCATTACTGAGGCAGCATGCCCTTTCCATGGCAACGTCCTCCAGCTCCTTTACAGCCCAATCTCTCTACGTATAATGTTCATTTGGACGATACTACAGTTTTCGACTTATGTCCAGTGCCAATGCTTGGTGCCAATATGAGAAGTAGAGTGACATTTATAAAACGCAGCCAAAAGTAAGGTTGTTTTTTTTTTTCAGCGCTAGTATTGGCTTGTTTTTTGATATTTTGCCAACCAACTAAGTTTAAAGGATAGGTTTGGATTTTTAGTCAGTGTGGATGCAGGGATTCAAATGTTGGTCAGTTCACCAGTGTGGTCCAGACTAGGCCTGAACAATTAATCGAAATCTTCGCAATAAATAAATATAATAATAAATAATAATAAAAAATAAAGGGCAATATGGCCTACTGCAATTTTTGTGGTGTGATTACTTATTAGTGTGACTGCACTATTGAAGATTAGTTTGCCAAATAAAGAAGGTATCTCTGTTTTGGTAATTGTGCATTTTTTATTGCAAGTGATGTCCCCCCCCCTACCCCCCTCCCTGCGACTACTGTATGAGAACATATACCTGCGCCATGGCTCAGCAAGAAAACACTGTTTTTGGAAACACAAAAAAAAGGAATTTTACACTAAAAAGACTAACTTTAACTTGATTTAGCCAACTCAGCCTGCTGAAGCTTCATATTGGCGTCAGCTGAATTTAAGAGTGCATTTTTTACAGAACAACTTGTGCACTCCAAACTTGACACAACCCTTTCAATCGTATATATGCAATGGCCACTTAAAAGTGGAACAGATACCAAAACCAAGACGATCAACACAAGTTAAGTCATTAGTATGTGAAAGATCTCAATACATCCTATGGCTTTTGATGTGGATGGAACTTAATTGGTTGATCGCCATTGTTCAAAAGAAGAGACTCTTCCTGGAAATTGAAAAGTGTAATAAAATAGCCACTCCCTGTATGAAGACTCAGATATGGTACACACTCCTACATAGTGAAATGTCCAATCCTTGTTCAGGCATGCACACACAATCTCACTCACACATACATCGATAATGGTTTCAGAGACAACCTTTATCAAATCCAGATATTTTATGAGTGTGCTGCAAAAGCATGTGCACTTAAACCTTTATCTCTCCCACCTCCTCCACTCCTGCAACTGAAAACCATCAAATGTAAATGTCACACTTCTGGACATTCAGTGCTAGAAGTTTGTGTCAGTCTCACAGCTGGTGTTTTCCTGCATACAGTGTATTTGTCTGCTATATTAGTGACAGAAATATCTGACTTATTTTGGCTACGGTCAACGCTAATTTGCTTAGTACAGACTTTCCTCCAAGACTCAGGAGAGGAAGAGGAAATCTTTTGAGTCATAGCTGAAGCTATCTGATTGAACATTATGTCATAAGCCCTGCCTGCTCTACGTTGCACTTTACTCTAAATAAAGATGTGATGGTATGAATTAAAAAAGTGTCGACAGATTCTTTGGCGACACTGACATCAGGATCCCAGATGTTTTCAGGGTGCCGTTGTTGGCGTTTGGACTATTTGTAGCTTGTAGCTGCAGGTTCTGTTTTTCCAGCTGTCATTTTGATCAACATTAGTGGAGTATATTATCTCTCCGGTTTAAATGCAATGCAGATAAAATGATGACGAAGAAGAATCTGATCTACTTCTGTCTGTCCGTCTGCACATCCAAAGATTTGTTAGTAGCCATTAAATAAGTAGAATGATGTACAGCAAGCCAGGGATTACTGTAATTTAAAGCTAATTTAGAGTGATGGAGTGTGGGGCCTGATCCACTCTGCTTGTGTTTATTCTGTAATACTGTCCACCATGCTAGTAAGTATCACTTACAAATTGCAGTCAAAATCATATGCTGTCCAAATTCAATTCTGTTATCAACATATAGAGTGAATGATTCCCTGCTCTGTTAATACCACTGCCGATGGAATAGCATTATCACCTTTTTTTTTTTTGACATTTTAGCTATGATTAACAGATTAGAAATTACATATTAATTGAAAATAAAAATTATCAGTTACAATAGTCA
>NC_060163.1:22564146-22577114 GCF_021292245.1 Micropterus dolomieu | reverse complement strand
TAGTGTGACTGCACTATTGAAGATTAGTTTGCCAAATAAAGAAGGTATCTCTGTTTTGGTAATTGTGCATTTTTTATTGCAAGTGATGTCCCCCCCCCTACCCCCCTCCCTGCGACTACTGTATGAGAACATATACCTGCGCCATGGCTCAGCAAGAAAACACTGTTTTTGGAAACACAAAAAAAAGGAATTTTACACTAAAAAGACTAACTTTAACTTGATTTAGCCAACTCAGCCTGCTGAAGCTTCATATTGGCGTCAGCTGAATTTAAGAGTGCATTTTTTACAGAACAACTTGTGCACTCCAAACTTGACACAACCCTTTCAATCGTATATATGCAATGGCCACTTAAAAGTGGAACAGATACCAAAACCAAGACGATCAACACAAGTTAAGTCATTAGTATGTGAAAGATCTCAATACATCCTATGGCTTTTGATGTGGATGGAACTTAATTGGTTGATCGCCATTGTTCAAAAGAAGAGACTCTTCCTGGAAATTGAAAAGTGTAATAAAATAGCCACTCCCTGTATGAAGACTCAGATATGGTACACACTCCTACATAGTGAAATGTCCAATCCTTGTTCAGGCATGCACACACAATCTCACTCACACATACATCGATAATGGTTTCAGAGACAACCTTTATCAAATCCAGATATTTTATGAGTGTGCTGCAAAAGCATGTGCACTTAAACCTTTATCTCTCCCACCTCCTCCACTCCTGCAACTGAAAACCATCAAATGTAAATGTCACACTTCTGGACATTCAGTGCTAGAAGTTTGTGTCAGTCTCACAGCTGGTGTTTTCCTGCATACAGTGTATTTGTCTGCTATATTAGTGACAGAAATATCTGACTTAT
The DNA here is from genome assembly GCF_021292245.1 of Micropterus dolomieu. NCBI lineage: Eukaryota > Metazoa > Chordata > Actinopteri > Centrarchiformes > Centrarchidae > Micropterus > Micropterus dolomieu. The sequence continues at coordinate 22,576,250 of NC_060163.1, read as the reverse complement.
TTTGGCTACGGTCAACGCTAATTTGCTTAGTACAGACTTTCCTCCAAGACTCAGGAGAGGAAGAGGAAATCTTTTGAGTCATAGCTGAAGCTATCTGATTGAACATTATGTCATAAGCCCTGCCTGCTCTACGTTGCACTTTACTCTAAATAAAGATGTGATGGTATGAATTAAAAAAGTGTCGACAGATTCTTTGGCGACACTGACATCAGGATCCCAGATGTTTTCAGGGTGCCGTTGTTGGCGTTTGGACTATTTGTAGCTTGTAGCTGCAGGTTCTGTTTTTCCAGCTGTCATTTTGATCAACATTAGTGGAGTATATTATCTCTCCGGTTTAAATGCAATGCAGATAAAATGATGACGAAGAAGAATCTGATCTACTTCTGTCTGTCCGTCTGCACATCCAAAGATTTGTTAGTAGCCATTAAATAAGTAGAATGATGTACAGCAAGCCAGGGATTACTGTAATTTAAAGCTAATTTAGAGTGATGGAGTGTGGGGCCTGATCCACTCTGCTTGTGTTTATTCTGTAATACTGTCCACCATGCTAGTAAGTATCACTTACAAATTGCAGTCAAAATCATATGCTGTCCAAATTCAATTCTGTTATCAACATATAGAGTGAATGATTCCCTGCTCTGTTAATACCACTGCCGATGGAATAGCATTATCACCTTTTTTTTTTTTGACATTTTAGCTATGATTAACAGATTAGAAATTACATATTAATTGAAAATAAAAATTATCAGTTACAATAGTCAGTTTGTTTTGTCCAACCATAAGTGCAAAACCCAAGTTATTCAATTTACAATGATTAAAAAAATTGAGCAAAGCAGTAAATCCTCATCTTTTTGAGATGCAGGAACCAGGAAATGTTCAGCATTTTTGCTGTATAAATTACTTTGATGAATAATTGATCAAACCGATTTATTAGTTTTTGTTTCAGCACTAATCAATATATTGCTATTCAAAAAAGGGCTGGACCACAGTGAGTCTAATCATGAAATGTATTGTATTATTTTATTTTGATATTATCTCTAACTATTTCATGACAGATAACTAACAATTATGCCTAATGCCCCAAATTTTTGGTAGCCAGTGTTTCTTTTTACAAGATTTAATACCCCCAGTCGTGTCCCTTCACCGATTCTGTAATTTCGTATCTACCTGGCTACTCTCACCTTCCCAAAAGGAGGAGGATGAGGGGAAGAGGGAGGGCTAATGCGCCGTGATGAAGTCAATAAATAAGGGAAGTGGAGACGACTCGAGTCATTGGATGTTCCGCATTTCACATTTAACGTCCCAACATGTGTTTGTGTACAGTCGTGCTTTACAGTGGTGGTCCTGTAGAGAGCGGTAGATAGTTTTAATAAGTGGTTACACAGCAGAGCGCTCCCCTTACTGTACTGTGCATAAGCGGAGGGAGGAGCGAGCGTGTAGTATTGATTTTTTAGGTTCTTTCCCTCCTGTCGTTGCAGCCCGTCCAAACGCAACTGGAAGGCAGCAAAAAGGGGAACAAACTCCTCATTTCCACGCAAAAGCTTTGCAGGAAGGAGCTCGGGGAGCTGTGGGAAGAGGGAGATATATAGATAGTACGAGGCGCCGCAGCTTAGAGGAGGACTGGGCACGGAGTGAGGGGACTCAGCGCTGCCGCTACACTTGTGCAGAAACCGGAGGAGCCCCGCTGACTTTCTCCCGCTTCATTTCCGCCTTAATGCCACAATATCCAACCGAAACTGGTGTCCAGACCGCGTGGGAGTAACCGACGGTAAGTGTCGTTATCAGGCTCGGCGTTCAACAGCGTAGTGTGCACACAGTTGTTTGGCTGGGCTAGCGTCAGTAGCCTGGGCCGGTTTGACAGATCAGATCAGCAGCCAAGGTACACACGGTGTAGCCTACTGTAAGTAACAGTAGGCAGGCTCTAACCTTGTTGGTCTGTAGCCATTCCGCTACTACTGTTGACGTTTGTCTCTGGTTAGTGGTTGTTGTCAATCAAACGATAACACTGCCGGATATACATAGGGTAGATGTGCTATATGTTTTATTTTTTTTTAGTGCATCATGCTTGTACTGTGTGCTGCACACAGGCCCGAACTTGGACGTGTGCCTGCTGCACTCTGGCGCGCGCATGGTCCAAACACGCATGCACACGTGCACACACACACAGGCAGATAGACTGATCGATAAAGATCACTAACTATAATACACCCATAGTACTCCTATAGGGAGCCGTTCAATTCAGTTACTTGACCCTAATTTGCTTTTCCTCTTTTTCTCCTTGAGGTGTAGTAGAAGTGATTTATTTTTTTAAATGCAGTTGACATTTTTATTTCAATAACCTTTCCAGTAAGGTATTCTAGTGTTTATTATAGTACTATTGATCCAAATAAAGGCTGGTAACTAAAGTAAGGTTGTAAATAAAGGTCAACTTGCATTTGCTCATCTGGCATAAAATCTTTCTTAACCAAATTAAGTATGAACATTGGGTCATTAACATTCATATAATTCATCTGCATTGTTTATCATTGTGTATAATGGTCCTTGTGATGGTCACAGAGTGGCATTCAGAGTTAATGACCCCTTTTTTTTTTTTTGACTTCATGGTTATATAACTTACTGTATTATCACAAATGTCCAGTGCAGCCCAGATGATCACTGTCTGATCTTGTCAGTTGATACGCATCAGAAATTGCCAGTATCAGAACAGACTGTTCTAGTGAGGCGCAATGTGCATTGCATTAAAACAGTCAGGGTCGGATATTAGAGTACCAGACTGTGTGACTCAGTTGTATGAAAAAATGGTGTGCTTTAGATAAACATGCCCACAATATGCAGTCCAGGCCAATACAATAGGGTGTACTTTTTCCTTAAAGACAGCACTGCCCAGGAAGTTGCCATGAAATAAATGCACTGATTATATACTAACTAAAATTCTTAAGCCTGCCAGGAAACACTTTAATAACACAGCCTGATGTCCTGAAGGCCAGACTGACTGTTGACACTTGATAATTCACTTAGACCATGTGAAAATCCCCAGTGAAAATAATCTCAGTGCACGATTGAGCACAGCAAATCATGAATATATTGGTGACAGTTTGTTTAGTGTGTTCTGCAGCTGTTTGTGTGTGGAGGCCTTCATCACCACATTACAGCGCTGTAATAATTAAATCACTCAATGTAACCACTCTGCCCAGAGCTTTTTCAGGGTCTCCATTCTCAGTCGCATTCATTTTCACAGTAGTATCTTACACTGCTGCTGATAGAAAGTGACAGTCTAAAAGCTGTGTGCTCTTGCAGTTGAATCCATCAAGCTGGCAACAGAAGCATTTCCTCTGGCGCTCTGAAGCTTATTTTAAAAGGCAGAGTGTATGGATGTTCACATAAACAGGGTCTAGTGAACATTTTTTATAAGCTAGAATAAGTTCACCCCTTAATTGAAGTATTGGACTTTAGATGTCTTTGCAACCTTTTAAAATAATTTATTCTCATTTTACAGTATGAATATAATGAGTTAATCAGGAACAACACATATTTCTTACAGCTTTTCTCAATGTGACATCTTATAGAAATTGAACAAGAAACAACAGATGAAATTGAGTTTGGGGGAACATGTAGCTTTTTAACATAAATACTCAAGCTCAAAGTCATCTGGAATATTACATACACTGTCATTAATAAATAATGTTTCTGTCATTATTATCTAGATATATGTGGTACTAAACCTCTGCAGAGTCTGTACTGCATGTTACACAAAAACTGGCTAAAACAAAGCTAATTTATGTCAGATCAGCTGTTATGGCCCCAGATGCCCACTGTTCATTAATCATTAGCCATCAGTTTTAATCGCAGTGTTCTCTCCCTGGGTTGATTATTAGCCCTGGACAAATCCATTGAAGTATAAACGTTTTCTCTAAGTATACACTTTATTTTTTCCCATTTCCTTTTATTGAAATGTTTTTTTTTCATCCGTAGAAGGAAAGCAAATAGGAAATACTGACTCCAACTGAGTGATGTGACAGCGTTGTACATGAGAGAGCACACAGAAGGTGGATGGGTGTAGCCCCATGTGACCTGGTCCAGCTCTTCTCTCCTTGTCTTCTCTTCCTGTTGGCTGGGGCTCCTTTAGGGGGCCAGGAGTGACCTTCTTCAGTCTCTCCCAGCAGAAAGCACCCCAACGGGCCTCTCTTTTTGTGACCCTGTTTCTGTCTGTCTTTCTTCCTGGCCTCCTTGCTCCTTTCCCTTCTCCTCACCCCTCCTTCTCCTCGTCTGCTCCCATCCCCTCCAATTCGCCCACGGTGGGGAAAAGGCGCTTAATGCTGAGAAACATAGAGCGTTTGCTTATATAACCTTGGCTGTGCAGCTGATGTCCTGGTCTGTATCTGTTGTATAATGATGTCAGAGCTGTCTAGAGAGGCAGAGGGCATGCTGGGTAGGCCAATATGTCAAGAGCTATTCCTGAACTGAGTGTGGTGCTGAGTGGGATGATCCTAGGATTTGCCTCCCATTTCCACTTCTTTTGTGACTCAGGATGACTTTGGAAGTTAAAAGGAGAATGATGAGCAGTTACACTGTTTGCCCATATGTCAAGCTAAATATCCAGAGACCTCTTTATCCTGATTTAGATTTTTTAGGTTTGAAAAATACCTAATAAATATACTTATTGGACCTTGGGGGGAGCTTATCACTACAGGTCAGCAAAAGTGACATATTTGTAGCTGATAATAAGCACAGCACAACATTTTATTGTTGCCTCTTCATCTGTACATGTATGTCCTAGACTACAATAGCGTGACATACCTTTTATCTTTTACCTTTATTTCTGTTTGACCTCAGTTGACAGCTACTCATTCCTGTAGAAGCTGGACCCCAAGGCGCTTTACCATGTTGCCTGTGTTTTTCCCTTAGACTAATTAAATCATAGCACCCATGTGCTATAGACTTGTAGGTTGGTTCATAGGATCTATTCAGCCACAGCAGATGCTGTCAACCAGAATGTCACATGATTATCACGCACTATAACTGTGCTAATGGATTATATGGCAGCATACAGTTTAGCTTTTGTTTACTCACATACTGTATTTAGATGCATCTTATCAACAAAGCCATCTTATTCAAAGAACATTTATAGAAATGTTTGATTCAGTTTATTTTCATTTGAGCGAATAAATCTGCCCTTTTATGCATGAAGAGGTTTCTCAGAAGGCAAAACATCAGGCGTTTTTGTCTGTATATGCCTGTACATCATCCATCCATCCATCATCAACCGCTTATCCTGCGTAAAGGGTCACGGGGGGCTGGAGCCAATCCCAGCTGACATTGGGCGAAAGGCGGTTTACAGCCTGGACAGGTCGCCAGTCCATTGCAGGGCCACACACAGACAAACAACCAGTCACACTTACACCTAAGGACAATTTTAGGGTCAGCAATTAACCTAGTCCGCATATCTTTGGACGGTGGGAGGAAGCCGGAGCACCCGGAGACAACCCACGTAGACACGGGGAGAACATGCAAACTCCACACAGAAAGGACGGGGCAACCCGGGGTTTGAACCAGCGACCTCCTATACATCATTATGCATATATAATAATCTGACATCTATTGCTCACAAACGTCCTCTTGTTCAACCAAATACAGTTCTGATAGGAAAATACAACAGTTTGTGCAGCTTGTTGCTTCAACTGCTTTCAGTGCTTATTCTTCAGCCGACACTTTAACTGACAACTTCTTTCAATACTTCCTCTTCCAGTTTAATATATCACCTAGAATTCAACTGACATGTCAGCTATAATTAGTCAGATGAGTTGGCCCGGCTGATATATCTGCTTTAGCTTTTAGCAGATTAATTGGTATCGATATCTGACAACTCCTTTTAGCCTCTTTTTATGTATTAAAGTGAGTCCTGATTTGCCAAATACTATACAATAAGTATAGTATAGATAGCCTAAATTATCTGTTACATTTGTTTTGTCACTAAAATGTAGAGTCAAAATCATTGCGTTGCCCTTGCAAATATATAGCTGGTGGTAAGTGTGGTGTGGGATATTGTAGTTAGGTTAAATTCAAAAAAGATTATCGATCAAAGGTCATGTTGCCCACAGTACAAAATGCCCAGTTTGGGCTTTTAATTCTGGTGAAAAGATCAGTATTAAGGCTGACTATTTTCATTTTTCATGAATTAATGTTCGGTCTATAAAATGTCAGAAAATTACATTTAGCTGACGCTTTTATCCAAAGCAACTTACAATTGCTATACATGTCAGAGGTCGCACGCCTCTGGAGCAACTAGGGGTTAAGTGTCTTGGGATTAGATTGTCCATCTAAGTTCCCAGAGCCCAAGGTGATTTCTTCATATAGCTTGTTATGTGCAGCCAACCCAAATACACTAAGTGTACAATTATACTAAAAAGGGAAAAGCAGCAAATATTTACATTTGAGAAACTGGAACCACACACAATATAACTGAAATTGAGTTTTGTAACACCCTTCTGCTACATAGCAGACAATATACATTAATACAGAAGCAATTATAAAAATGGTGAACAGAAATAAACTGTAATCAATGGAGCAGTGCTGAGGATGAATTTGAGCTTAAAAGTTTGATGGCTTGGGGGGGAAAGCTGGCACCAGAAACCTCTATATCTCTTCCCAGAAGGCAGCGCATATATATATATATATATATATATATATATATATATATATATATATCTCAATCAATCAGTAATAATAAAAAGTAATGTGCATCCTCTAGCCTCTCTGTCATAACCGAAATTCCATGCTGTTTCCTGCTGTAACATCTGGCATGTGTGTCCTCACTGGCAATTCAAACCTCATTAGCTGAGAAGAATGAGGCTAACCTTTCAGTGTGATGTCGTAGCTGGTTTGTGTTGCATTCAGAAGCCTGTGAAGCTCCACTGCTGATAAGCATGCTGTCATGGTGAACACGACAAGAGATTATCAGTGTGCTCTGCACCGGTCTTGACACAGACCATTGGGGGTCCTGCTGTCTTTGAGATAATGCAACATCCCACCGCCCCCAACACATAAACGCTCTTACAGACACATCAGATGTCAGCCAACAGGCTTTGAGTTTGTGGCTTATTCTCAGTTTGCCCCTCCCATTTGTCTTCTCTTAGTAGGTTAGGTTTCATTTTATCTGTAGTCGTTTTCTTTCAGTTGTTTCTGTTGCAAGTGGTTACCGGAGGCTCCCCCTTGTCTTTTATTTCTCTGTGCCACCACTGTCACTCTTGGCTGCTCTGTCTCTCTGTAGCTGTCCCAGCCAGCCTGTGCTTCGGCGGCTTCCAAATCACCAGGGAAAATAATCATTTGTAAAATGGACTTTATTGGCCAGAGAAAGTAGTGAGACTGTTTTACACAGTCACACTTTTCACTTATTAAAACCAGTCAGCTTGGCTCTGCCTGGGTACAACTGGGGCCGCTCACAACTGGCTTTTCATCAACAGGAATATTTGGAATCCGGGCCCGCAAGGTTTATTTTTTGCCAGGGTGAAGCAGAGCACTTTACGAGGAGGAGTCCATCCCACATTTGCTGGCACTGAACGGCTTTCACTCCCTCTCTGTGAGAGCTGCTTCAATTTATGCAGTGGAATAGAAATTAAGTAACACCACATTTGCAGACATATTAAACAACCAGTTCCCAAGACAATAAATTGGCTACTTTTTTCTACACTGTCATAAACACTGAGTCGTGTGGCGTACAGAGGGATTCCCTTCATGATGATTTGAGATTAAACTGGCAATAACAATTTCAGTATCTGTCCCTGAGGCAGAAAATAATCAGTTTATAATCAGAGTTCCCCAGAGGAATTAATGTGTGAAGTGAGTATGAGTCACTTTGTGTGTGTGTGTGGTGGGGGGGGGGTTGAAGAGAATGGAATTGCAAGTAAAAGTAATAAAAAAGAATTTAATATTTACTCTAAATTGATATGTGTTTTGTTGCGGCAGACTCATTGTTAGATTATTTGTTGTATGCTGTATATACCTGTACATACAGTACATCCATACATAGGTACCAGGGCTGTAGTTATTTTTATTGATTAGTCTGCAGAGTCATTTCTCAATTAATTGATGAATTTCTTCGTTTATAAAATGTCAGAAAGAGTTCCCTAAGGCGAAATTTTCAAATTGGTTGTTTTGTCCAAAGACAAGTACCCTGTGACAACCGCAGAAGTTCCCCATGTGGACCAACACCCTGGTTAGGAATCACTGTTCAACAGTATCACTATAAAATAACATTGCAAGTATGTGTTAATAAGATATCTGTACTGGTATGCCTATTAATTAGAAAAAAGCATGTCTTTAAAGCTTAGGGATTGTGCTTTCAACCATAGTACAGTTTTAATATGCTCAGTTATGGCAGGTTGCTTCTTTCTTGCTGTTATTGTACAGCTCTCCTATTAATTTACAGCAAACTGCTTCCCAGTTGGAGAATGCCCCAGATTTGGGTCACATGTCTGGTTTTCACAGTGGTCGAGTCACAACCTTGGCTGGCTGGGGAAACAAACGTGTATGAATGTGCAAGATATTCCCCTGGCTGAAGAATTAGACTTTAGTTTATGTTATGACTGTCTGTGAGGTTAAAGATCACTTCAGAGTTTAACTGAGTGTCTTTGAAGTGTGACTGACGGTGACACAGTCTCCGCCGGCCCCCTCCTTAACTGCCCACCAAGCACTTTTCTGTTTGAGGAAACTTTTTCTTTTTTTGACAACACACCAAAACCTTTCTGAAGCTGGAATCATTTGTTCGCCAGTGGCTATTTTCCCTCCTCAGGTTATTTGGAGTGCATTGCTGCAGAGAGAAAGTGAAGTCGGCCACTTGTTGATTCAGGTCAGTACATCTGTTGAAGGATTCACACACATTCCTGTGTGTATGTGTGAACATCAGAGTGTAGAGTGGTTTGTCAGTTGCTGTGTGAATAATAATGAAATAGCTAATGATAGTGCCGGAAATTGCCTGCCATAGCATTACAGCTACAGGTCGGTACGCTGTTTGTGGAAGGGAATGTTGGTAACAGGAAACACAAGTGAGTCAACTGTTTGTTGATACTGTGACGCCAAAGCTGCTTTTGATGACTTTCGCTTGATTTGTCACCTTTTCTTGATTATTATCTCAAGTTCCTGCAAAGTCACACACATTTGACATTTGAGACTGTGCTGTTTTTTTATTTGTGATGATAGTGATTAAAAGATAATCCAAAAAAAGAGATGGTTAATGGGACCTGATCATTGTGATTAACGTAAAAAATGCTGAAATACTTCATTTAAAATTTTAACATTAATTTAGATCAAGAGAATGCCTTGATTAAAAAATGGCGATATTAATTCTGTCCATGTCCCTCTGTCCTTGTGGCTTTGTGGACAGAACTTGGCGGATGCAACACCAACCTCATCTAGAGTGGCACTTTAGAGGCATGGTTCACCTGAAAAAAATTTCTGAAAAGGGGCAAAGTGACCTTTTTTAATCTAAAGCAACTAAGCGGGCTTCACTCGTTTGTCCATATAGATTTAACCTTTTAAACCTGTTATTATACTCATGCTGTGCAGCCAAGCCCATCTTACATGTCAGACATTTGGTTTTCAAATGTAGGGGTTTGATGCTTTAAAAAAATCATATTGGATAGTAAACTGAATGTCTTTTGGGGTTGGACTATTGGTCAAATAAAACAAGCATTTTTTTAATTAACAAAGAGAAGATAAAATTGGGAAAAAAAAACTTAGGGTTACTAAATTGTAAGTGCTGCTGTTTGTGCTGCTTCATAGTTAACTGTATTATAAAGTATTATTGAGAAGAAAAGCATGTAATTCAAATGCCAGTGGTTATTCTTTTCATAGGAGGCGTGACTTGTTTTGGAAGCTTGCTTTGGAGTGATATTTTAATGTGTTCACGGTATGATTCATGTGAAAGGTGTGTACTGGATTGTTGAAAGGCAAAGTTGTGTAAGTGTGAAACGAGCAAATAATCAAACAAAAGTAACCACTCTTGTGCTGGCAGTGTGCCCTTAATAAAAATGAACATAATACAAATCCTCATCAAATAAGGCGACTGCACAATGGCATTCTGTTGCTTATGAACATTGTGAAATTAAGCCTTTAAAAACTTGAAGTACTGGTTTGGGAGCAATGTGGGGAATGTAAACAATCATTAACATAACACTATAAAATCACAAAGCCTCCTATCCTCTACACAACCTAGATATTTTCTTATTTAATGCTGTATTAATCCAGGGATTTGCCGGGTATTTTACCTGAGCCAGGGAGCGTGTTTCATCTCTACCTGTTAGTGTTTGCTTGCCAAGTAGATGAAGAGCTACACACTGGGAGGTCCAGAATGCCAACTTAATGCCAAGCGCCCTGAGGCTGTGAGTGTGTGTGTGTGTGTGTGTGTGTCTATGCATTGGTCTTTGTAAAAGCATCAAGAGACTTTGTGATCAGGCAGGCTTGAACATTCCTAATCTAAGATGTTTCAACTGCCGCCAATCAACAAAATCTGGCATACAGTAGACATTAGTGTCTTCTTCAGTTTCTTGCAGATTTGCAAAGTAACCCCCCTCTTTTTTAAAATTTATATTTATTTTTTTACACAATTGCATGTGTCAAGAACTGTGTTCCATGTTAATGCCTGTGTGTGCGTGTGTGGGTTTATGCAAAGCTGTTGTGTGAGCACTGTTGTGCTGCAGCGTCTCCGTGTGTTTGGTGTGGAGGACAGGCTCATGTTTCCTTCAACATAGCTGGCCTGGATAGTAGGAAACTCAATCGGCAAAGTATGAGGCAATCACTCTGCGATTAGTGTACACTACCACTCTGCAGTAGCTTTGGCCCGTCAACACTGGACACAGAAAGTCAGGGAGCTTGTATGCAAGTGTTGTACACTTGCACAGCCACTCGTACAAGTGATATGCAAGCAGAGGCACATCAAAAGAAACCTTCATGTTTATAAGCACATGCAGGCAGCTATTCTTAGTTAAAATATTATTAATCAGGCTTTTAGAGAACACCACCCTGTTAAGAACACATGGTTGCATTATTCTCAGTGTTTGCGCTAATGAGATTCATTTACAGTTCATTTTTCACCCAGCCAGCTCCCTGTTTGTACAGCTCTGTCTAAACTGTCTCCGGTGAGTGGTCAGTGCTGTGCCCGACAACAACTGTTTGACTTTGTTTAATGCAAGATGACAATGAGTGAAGCAATAAGGTGCCATCAGTCCTGTATAACTGTAACAACTTCCTGTAGCAAAACAGTTGTTTATCAAGTTTGTCATTAATGGCAACAAAAAATATTTTTCAGTTATACTCATTTTAACTTTGACATGTGGAATTTGTGTATTTTGATAAGAAAATATTTTATTCTATTGTTGGCAGATACGATAAAAAGAAAAGCACTGCTGCAGATGATTACAATTATAGCAGACCACTTTACTGTGTATATTGTTCAGCCCTTGGCATTCATGTAAGCATGCACATGAGCAATTGTTTCTTGTTATCTGCTCACGCATATTAACAAAAATAGTATTGTACTTCTTTGTCCGTGATTCTAATCTTTCCAAAAACATAAGGCGGCTTCACAAGATAAAAATTGAAAGTGTCACAAACGAAGTGTAAACTTGTATCAGTGTTTTTTTTTTGTTTGTTTGTTTTTTGTAATTTAATTAATTTTATAGGACAATAAATTAAACACTTGTCAGATGAATAAGAATATGAAAATTTTACAAGGGTGTAAAATTATCAGATAGGTCTACAGTGCATTCATTGAAGATTTGGCTAGATGGAGGCCCAGGGTGACTGACGAGGGTGACAAGTTGGCCGGGATTTGACGAGAGGCTCCAAATGCTGCTTGTGTTCTCTCAGCCGTGTCCCTGACCCTTGTCCAGGTTGGACAGGCTCCAGCTGGTCCCCAGAGCAAGCTCTCCCTACTTTCACATCTGCAGTCCTCTACTGTGCCAAGGCAGGCAGCGCTGACCTTGCTAACCTTGTGTGTGTGTGTGTGTGTGTGTGTGTGTGTGTGTGTGTGGCGGGGGGGGGGGGGGCCCATAAACGGAAAAAATCAGAGGGGGGAACTAGCATAAAGGGGGAGGGGGTGCACGGAGGTG